>NC_091282.1:573813342-574026529 GCF_032444005.1 Ranitomeya imitator | reverse complement strand
CAGCCGCAGTTACCGAACCCCAACAGTCCTACAGGGGGAGCTGGGCCTACTGGCACTACAGAACCAGCCTTGACTACCAGTTCACGCAGCCCACATAGGAAGCTCCTAAACTGGAGGCACCCTGGAGTTGGCTAACCCGACCGCACCACGACGAGGCAAGCATAGGTGTCTCAGTGAGCTTGACACAACCCGGAAACAGCTGACGGTGCTGAAACCAGGCTTGGCACGAGGGAGTACCTGTGACAAAAACACTGCCGAGAACCAGCTGGCGGTGCTGGAACCCGGATGCGTTGCCCCAGTGTGCAAGAGCCAATGGCACGACCGAGGACCAGCTGACGGTGCTGGAACCCGGTTACTAAGCTGTAGGTGCCCGCGCTTAAAAGCACTACCAAGGACCGCCTGGCGTTGGCGGAACTCGGATACCCAGGAGGAGGCACCTAAGCCAAAGGCTCGGCCCGGAACCAGCTGACGGTGCTGGAACCAGGTGGTGGACCCGAAGGTCCACAGGAGAGGAGAGAACAGCTAGGCCGCGAGGCAGCCGCAGTTACCGAACCCCAACAGTCCTACAGGGGGAGCTGGGCCTACTGGCACTACAGAACCAGCCTTGACTACCAGTTCACGCAGCCCACATAGGAAGCTCCTAAACTGGAGGCACCCTGGAGTTGGCTAACCCGACCGCACCACGACGAGGCAAGCATAGGTGTCTCAGTGAGCTTGACACAACCCGGAAACAGCTGACGGTGCTGAAACCAGGCTTGGCACGAGGGAGTACCTGTGACAAAAACACTGCCGAGAACCAGCTGGCGGTGCTGGAACCCGGATGCGTTGCCCCAGTGTGCAAGAGCCAATGGCACGACCGAGGACCAGCTGACGGTGCTGGAACCCGGTTACTAAGCTGTAGGTGCCCGCGCTTAAAAGCACTACCAAGGACCGCCTGGCGTTGGCGGAACTCGGATACCCAGGAGGAGGCACCTAAGCCAAAGGCTCGGCCCGGAACCAGCTGACGGTGCTGGAACCAGGTGGTGGACCCGAAGGTCCACAGGAGAGGAGAGAACAGCTAGGCCGCGAGGCAGCCGCAGTTACCGAACCCCAACAGTCCTACAGGGGGAGCTGGGCCTACTGGCACTACAGAACCAGCCTTGACTACCAGTTCACGCAGCCCACATAGGAAGCTCCTAAACTGGAGGCACCCTGGAGTTGGCTAACCCGACCGCACCACGACGAGGCAAGCATAGGTGTCTCAGTGAAGTTGACACAACCCGGAAACAGCTGACGGTGCTGAAACCAGGCTTGGCACGAGGGAGTACCTGTGACAAGAACACTGCCGAGAACCAGCTGGCGGTGCTGGAACCCGGATGCGTTGCCTTGCCTATTAAAGATTGTCTTCCTAGAGCCCCAACTAGCGGTGTTGGAGCAAAGGGTAAGCAGGGGGAGATGAGTGTAGGCCGAAGCCTGCACTGGAGGCAGCTTTGTGTCTGCGTTGCGTTTGCAGGACACTTTGCCGGCTACACACTGGGGGAACAGCTGGCGTTGCTGAACCCCACTAACACAATGGCGTGTGTTTTTCTCTGTGCAGCTAGCACTTGCGGGCAAAAACTAGCGATGTTAGAGCCCGTGTTGAAGCAGGAGGAGGAGGAGAGGAGCAGAGTGTAGGCCGAAGCTTAGTTGAACCAATTTCAAAGGAAACCTTTAACCCCCCCCTCAGGTGTTACAAAGTACAAGAGACACACCTTGTGCAGTATTAATGCTGCACAAGTGAAAGGTTGCTCTATTAATTTGTCTACTTGCACACGCTGAATGAAAGACATACACAATTTACCCCATTCTACAGTCAAACTGTAGTGGATGCGTGACTTGGTTTTTTGATGAGACGCAGCACAGGTGTCCAAAATAACGCCTTGGTGCTTGGAGCAGCTTCCTGAGCGTTGTTATTTGCTGTACAGGAGTCTGCGCTCTTGTGTTATCCCTTGGCAATGCCCTGTTAGCGCTGCCCATCTTATGACATCATTTCATGTTGGCCGGTGCGGTTAACGATGGCCATAAATCCCAGACCCACAGTGTCTTTTCATAAAGCCACACTGCGGTGCTGGGATTCGTGGCCTTGAGCAGTAAATATTTTGGCCGCTCACACACGTCCTTACACCTGCTTCAGACTGGGCGGCCTCTGCTGATCCCTTCTTGCATGCCGCGGCCATGAGGCTGCACAGTCTGAAGAAGGCTGAAGGAGATGAGTTAAGACAGGCGAAGATATGCACTGCTCGTGCCCATCAATCACACCCTCGCAGTCAAAATAATTAAGACAACGAGGAGCATTTTATTCAGGCAGGGCGGACGAACAGGCGCAAGTAGCCAACCAATGATGTCAGAAGACGGGAAGCGCTACCAAGGGGGGTGCTGCGTATCATTAGAAAGGAAAGTCACACCTCAGGGACAGTGGAATGGTCTCAAAGAGACACATTTTGTACGTGTTGAGTTCCACGTGGGCAAGGAGAAAACATCAGCCACCTTGTACAAATGCAGCAGTACTGCTGTACAAGGTGGCTGTTATACATAGAAACACCTGGGGGTGGGGGCCAGGCTCCCTTCAATTTCAGTTCATGTGCCTGCGTGGCGTTTGCAGGTCACGTTGCAAGCTGCACAGCAGGGGAACAGCTGGCGGTGCTGAACCCCACTAACACATTGGCTGGTGTTTTTCTCTGTGCAGCTAGCATTTCCGGGCAAAAACTAGCGGTGTTTGAGCCCAGGGTCAGCAGGAGGAGGAGGAGAGGAGCAAAGTGTAGGCCGAAGCCTGCACTGGTGGCAGCTTTTGGTCGGTTGTGCCAGCGTGGCTTGTGCTGGACACGATGCCGGCTACACAGCGGGGGAACAGCTGGCGTTGCTGAACCCCACTAACACATTGGCTGGTGTTTTTCTCTGTGCAGCTAGCATTTCCGGGCAAAAACTAGCGGTGTTTGAGCCCAGGGTCAGCAGGAGGAGGAGGAGAGGAGCAAAGTGTAGGCCGAAGCCTGCACTGGTGGCAGCTTTTGGTCGGTTGTGCCAGCGTGGCTTGTGCTGGACACGATGCCGGCTACACAGCGGGGGAACAGCTGGCGTTGCTGAACCCCACTAACACATTGGCTGGTGTTTTTCTCTGTGCAGCTAGCATTTCCGGGCAAAAACTAGCGTTGTTAGAGCCCAGGGTCAGCAGGAGGAGGAGAGGAGCAGAGTGTAGGCCGAAGCCTAGTTGAACCAATTTCAAAGGTTACCTTTAACCCCCCCTCAGGTGTTACAAAGAACAAGAGCCACTCCTTCTGCAGCATTAATGCTGCACAAGTAAAAGGTTGCTCTATTAATTTGTCTACTTGCACAAGCTGAATGCAACACGTAGACTATTTAGCCCATTATACTGTTTAACAGTAGTGGAGGCGTGACTTGTCTTTTTAAAGAAAAGCAGCACAGGTGTCGAAAACACCTTTTTGCATGGGCGCAGCTTCCTGAGCGTTGTTAGTTGCTGTACAGGAGTCTGCGCTCTTGTGATCCTTTGGCCATGCGCTGTGAGCGCTTCCTGTCTTATGACCTCATTTCATGTTGGCCGTTGCGGTTAGCGATGGACATGAATCCCAGACCCACAGTGTGTTTTTAAAAAATCACACTGCGGTGCTGGGATTCGTGCCCTGGTGCAGTAAATATGTTTGCCGCTCACACATGTCCTTACACCTGCTTCAGACTGGACGGCCTCATCTGATCCCTTATCGCCTGCCGAGGCCATGAGGACACCCAGTCTGAAGAAGGCGGAAGGAGATGAGTGAACACAGGCAAACATATGCACTGCACATGCCCATCAATCACACCCTCGCTGTCCAAAAAAATAAGACACCGAGGGCCGTTGTTTCGAGCAGGGGAGATGCACAGGCGCAGCCAGCTAACCAATGATGTCAAAAGACGGGCAGCGCTAACAAGGGTGGTGCTGCGTGTCATTACAAAGGAAAGTCACACCTCAGGGACATTGTAATGGTCTCTAATGAGACACATTTTGTACGTGTTGAGTTCCACGTGGGCAAGGAGAAAAAGTCAGCCACCTCGTACAAATGCAGCAGTACTGCTGTACAAGGTGGCTGTTATACATAGAAACACCTGTGGGTGGGGGGCAGGCTCCCTTCAATTTCAGTTCATGTGCCTGCGTGGCGTTTGCAGGTCACGTTGCAAGCTACACAGCAGGGGAACAGCTGGCGTTGCTGAACCCCACTGACACATTGACTGGTGTTTTTCTCTGTGCAGATTGCATGTCCGGGCAAAAACTAGCGGTGTTAGAGCCCAGGGTCAGCAGGAGGAGGAGGAGAGGAGCAAAGTGTAGGCCGAAGCCTGCACTGGTGGCAGCTTTTGGTCGGTTGTGCCAGCGTGGCTTGTGCTGGACACGATGCCGGCTACACAGCGGGGGAACAGCTGGCGGTGCTGAACCCCACTAACACATTGGCTGGTGTTTTTCTCTGTGCAGCTAGCATTTCCGGGCAAAAACTAGCGGTGTTTGAGCCCAGGGTCAGCAGGAGGAGTAGAGGAGCAGAGTGTAGGCCGAAGCCTAGTTGAACCAATTTCCAAGGTTACCTTTAACCCCCCCCCTCAGGTGTTGCAAGGTACAAGAGCCACACCTTGAACAGCATTAATGATGCACAAGTCAAAGGTTGCTCTATTTAATTTTGCTCCTTGCACACGCTGAATTAAACACGTACACTATTTAGCCCATTATACTGTCAAACAGTAGTGGAGGCGTGACTACTAGTCTTTTTAAGGAGACGCAGCACAGGTGTACAAATTTACACCTAGGTGCTGTGCGCAGATTCCTTACCGTTGTTATTTGCAGTACAGGAAACTGCGCTCTTGTGTTATCCCTTGGCAATACCCTGTTAGTGCAGGCCGTCTCATGACCTCATTTCATGTTGGCCGGTGCGGTTAACGATGGCCATAAATCCCAGACCCACAGTGGCTTTTCCTAAAGTCACACTGCGGTGCTGGGATTCGTGGCCTTGTGCAGTAAATATGTTCGCCGCTCACACATGTCCTTACACCTGCTTCAGACTGGGCGGCCTCAGCTGATCCCTTATCGCATGCCGCGGCCATGAGGCCGCACAGTCAGAAGAAGGCGGAAGGAGGGGAGTGAAAACAGGGGAACATATGCACTGCTCGTGCCCATCAATCACACCCTCGCAGTCAAAATATATGAGACAACGGGGGGCGTTGTGTCGGGCAGGGGGGACGCACAGGCACAGCCAGCCAACCAATGATGTCAGGAGACGGGCAGCGCTAACAATGGGGGTGCTGCGTGTCATTAAAAAGGAAAGTCACACCTCAGGGACATTGTAATGGTCTGTAATGAGACACATTTTGTACTTGTTGAGTTCCACGTGTGCAAGGAGAAAAAGTCAGCCACCTTGTACAAATGCAGCAGTACTGCTGTACAAGGTGGCTGTTATACATAGAAACACCTGGGGGGGTGGGGGGCAGGCTCCCTTCAATTTCAGTTCATGTGCCTGCGTGGCGTTTGCAGGTCACGTTGCAAGCTACACAGCAGGGGAACAGCTGGCGTTGCTGAACCCCACTGACACATTGACTGGTGTTTTTCTCTGTGCAGATTGCATGTCCGGGCAAAAACTAGCGGTGTTAGAGCCCAGGGTCAGCAGGAGGAGGAGGAGAGGAGCAAAGTGTAGGCCGAAGCCTGCACTGGTGGCAGCTTTTGTTCTGTTGTGCCAGCGTGGCTTGTGCTGGACACGTTGCCGACTACACAGCAGGGGAACAGCTGGCGGTGCTGAACCCCACTAACACATTGGCTGGTGTTTTTCTCTGTGCAGCTAGCATTTCCGGGCAAAAACTAGCGGTGTTTGAGCCCAGGGTCAGCAGGAGGAGTAGAGGAGCAGAGTGTAGGCCGAAGCCTAGTTGAACCAATTTCAAAGGTTACCTTTAACCCCCCCCTCAGGTGTTGCAAGGTACAAGAGCCACACCTTGAACAGCATTAATGATGCACAAGTCAAAGGTTGCTCTATTTAATTTTGCTCCTTGCACACGCTGAATTAAACACGTACACTATTTAGCCCATTATACTGTCAAACAGTTGTGGAGGCGTGACTTGTCTTTTTAACGAGACGCAGCACAGGTGTCAAAATTTGCACCTAGGTACTGGGCGCAGATTCCTGAGCGTTGTTATTTGCTGTACAGGAGTCTGCGCTCTTGTGTTATCCCTTGGCAATACCCTGTTAGTGCAGGCCGTCTCATGACCTCATTTCATGTTGGCCGGTGCGGTTAACGATGGCCATAAATCCCAGACCCACAGTGGCTTTTCCTAAAGTCACACTGCGGTGCTGGGATTCGTGGCCTTGTGCAGTAAATATGTTCGCCGCTCACACATGTCCTTACACCTGCTTCAGACTGGGCGGCCTCAGCTGATCCCTTATCGCATGCCGCGGCCATGAGGCCGCACAGTCAGAAGAAGGCGGAAGGAGGGGAGTGAAAACAGGGGAACATATGCACTGCTCGTGCCCATCAATCACACCCTCGCAGTCAAAATATATGAGACAACGGGGGGCGTTGTGTCGGGCAGGGGGGACGCACAGGCACAGCCAGCCAACCAATGATGTCAGGAGACGGGCAGCGCTAACAATGGGGGTGCTGCGTGTCATTAAAAAGGAAAGTCACACCTCAGGGACATTGTAATGGTCTGTAATGAGACACATTTTGTACTTGTTGAGTTCCACGTGTGCAAGGAGAAAAAGTCAGCCACCTTGTACAAATGCAGCAGTACTGCTGTACAAGGTGGCTGTTATACATAGAAACACCTGGGGGGGTGGGGGGCAGGCTCCCTTCAATTTCAGTTCATGTGCCTGCGTGGCGTTTGCAGGTCACGTTGCAAGCTACACAGCAGGGGAACAGCTGGCGTTGCTGAACCCCACTGACACATTGACTGGTGTTTTTCTCTGTGCAGATTGCATGTCCGGGCAAAAACTAGCGGTGTTAGAGCCCAGGGTCAGCAGGAGGAGGAGGAGAGGAGCAAAGTGTAGGCCGAAGCCTGCACTGGTGGCAGCTTTTGTTCTGTTGTGCCAGCGTGGCTTGTGCTGGACACGTTGCCGACTACACAGCAGGGGAACAGCTGGCGGTGCTGAACCCCACTAACACATTGGCTGGTGTTTTTCTCTGTGCAGCTAGCATTTCCGGGCAAAAACTAGCGGTGTTTGAGCCCAGGGTCAGCAGGAGGAGTAGAGGAGCAGAGTGTAGGCCGAAGCCTAGTTGAACCAATTTCAAAGGTTACCTTTAACCCCCCCCTCAGGTGTTGCAAGGTACAAGAGCCACACCTTGAACAGCATTAATGATGCACAAGTCAAAGGTTGCTCTATTTAATTTTGCTCCTTGCACACGCTGAATTAAACACGTACACTATTTAGCCCATTATACTGTCAAACAGTTGTGGAGGCGTGACTTGTCTTTTTAACGAGACGCAGCACAGGTGTCAAAATTTGCACCTAGGTACTGGGCGCAGATTCCTGAGCGTTGTTATTTGCTGTACAGGAGTCTGCGCTCTTGTGTTATCCCTTGGCAATACCCTGTTAGTGCAGGCCGTCTCATGACCTCATTTCATGTTGGCCGGTGCGGTTAACGATGGCCATAAATCCCAGACCCACAGTGGCTTTTCCTAAAGTCACACTGCGGTGCTGGGATTCGTGGCCTTGTGCAGTAAATATGTTCGCCGCTCACACATGTCCTTACACCTGCTTCAGACTGGGCGGCCTCAGCTGATCCCTTATCGCATGCCGCGGCCATGAGGCCGCACAGTCAGAAGAAGGCGGAAGGAGGGGAGTGAAAACAGGGGAACATATGCACTGCTCGTGCCCATCAATCACACCCTCGCAGTCAAAATATATGAGACAACGGGGGGCGTTGTGTCGGGCAGGGGGGACGCACAGGCACAGCCAGCCAACCAATGATGTCAGGAGACGGGCAGCGCTAACAATGGGGGTGCTGCGTGTCATTACAAAGGAAAGTCACACCTCAGGGACATTGTAATGGTCTCTAATGAGACACATTTTGTACGTGTTGAGTTCCACGTGGGCAAGGAGAAAAAGTCAGCCACCTCGTACAAATGCAGCAGTACTGCTGTACAAGGTGGCTGATATACATAGAAACACCTGTGGGTGGGGGGCAGGCTCCCTTCAATTTCAGTTCATGTGCCTGCGTGGCGTTTGCAGGTCACGTTGCAAGCTACACAGCAGGGGAACAGCTGGCGTTGCTGAACCCCACTAACACATTGGCTGGTGTTTTTCTCTGTGCAGCTAGCATGTCCGGGCAGAAACTGGCGTTGTTTGAGCCCAGGGTCAGCAGGAGGAGGAGAGGAGCAAAGTGTAGGCCGAAGCCTGCACTGGTGGCAGCTTTTGGTCGGTTGTGCCAGCGTGGCTTGTGCTGGACACGATGCCGGCTACACAGCGGGGGAACAGCAGGCGGTGCTGAACCCCACTAACACATTGGCTGGTGTTTTTCTCTGTGCAGCTAGCATGTCCGGGCAGAAACTGGCGTTGTTTGAGCCCAGGGTCAGCAGGAGGAGGAGAGGAGCAAAGTGTAGGCCGAAGCCTGCACTGGTGGCAGCTTTTGGTCGGTTGTGCCAGCGTGGCTTGTGCTGGACACGTTGCCGACTACACAGCAGGGGAACAGCTGGCGGTGCTGAACCCCACTAACACATTGGCTGGTGTTTTTCTCTGTGCAGCTAGCATTTCCGGGCAAAAACTAGCGGTGTTTGAGCCCAGGGTCAGCAGGAGGAGTAGAGGAGCAGAGTGTAGGCCGAAGCCTAGTTGAACCAATTTCAAAGGTTACCTTTAACCCCCCCCTCAGGTGTTGCAAGGTACAAGAGCCACACCTTGTGCAGCATTAATGCTGCACAAGTAAAAGGTTGCTCTATTTGTTTTGCTCCTTGCACACGCTGACTAAAACACGTACACTATTTAGCCCATTATACTGTCAAACAGTTGTGGAGGCGTGACTTGTCTTTTTAACGAGACGCAGCACAGGTGTCAAAATTTGCACCTAGGTACTGGGCGCAGATTCCTGAGCGTTGTTATTTGCTGTACAGGAGTCTGCGCTATTGTGATCCCTTGGCCATGCGCTGTGAGCGCTTCCTGTCTTCTGACCTCATTTCATGTCGGCCGTTGCGGTTAGCGATGGACATGAATCCCAGACCCACAGTGTGTTTTTAAAAAATCACACTGCGGTGCTGGGATTCGTGCCCTGGTGCACTAAATATGTTTGCCGCTCACACATGTCCTTACACCTGCTTCAGACTGGGCGGCCTCATCTGATCCCTTATCGCCTGCCGCGGCCATGAGGACACCCAGTCTGAAGAAGGCGGAAGGAGATGAGTGAACACAGGCAAACATATGCACTGCACATGCCCATCAATCACACCCTCGCTGTCCAAAAAAATAAGACACCGAGGGCCGTTGTTTCGAGCAGGGGAGATGCACAGGCGCAGCCAGCTAACCAATGATGTCAAAAGACGGGCAGCGCTAACAAGGGTGGTGCTGCGTGTCATTACAAAGGAAAGTCACACCTCAGGGACATTGTAATGGTCTCTAATGAGACACATTTTGTACGTGTTGAGTTCCACGTGGGCAAGGAGAAAAAGTCAGCCACCTCGTACAAATGCAGCAGTACTGCTGTACAAGGTGGCTGATATACATAGAAACACCTGTGGGTGGGGGGCAGGCTCCCTTCAATTTCAGTTCATGTGCCTGCGTGGCGTTTGCAGGTCACGTTGCAAGCTACACAGCAGGGGAACAGCTGGCGTTGCTGAACCCCACTGACACATTGACTGGTGTTTTTCTCTGTGCAGATTGCATGTCCGGGCAGAAACTGGCGTTGTTTGAGCCCAGGGTCAGCAGGAGGAGGAGAGGAGCAAAGTGTAGGCCGAAGCCTGCACTGGTGGCAGCTTTTGGTCGGTTGTGCCAGCGTGGCTTGTGCTGGACACGTTGCCGACTACACAGCAGGGGAACAGCTGGCGGTGCTGAACCCCACTAACACATTGGCTGGTGTTTTTCTCTGTGCAGCTAGCATTTCCGGGCAAAAACTAGCGGTGTTTGAGCCCAGGGTCAGCAGGAGGAGTAGAGGAGCAGAGTGTAGGCCGAAGCCTAGTTGAACCAATTTCAAAGGTTACCTTTAACCCCCCCCTCAGGTGTTGCAAGGTACAAGAGCCACACCTTGTGCAGCATTAATGCTGCACAAGTAAAAGGTTGCTCTATTTGTTTTGCTCCTTGCACACGCTGACTAAAACACGTACACTATTTAGCCCATTATACTGTCAAACAGTTGTGGAGGCGTGACTTGTCTTTTTAACGAGACGCAGCACAGGTGTCAAAATTTGCACCTAGGTACTGGGCGCAGATTCCTGAGCGTTGTTATTTGCTGTACAGGAGTCTGCGCTATTGTGATCCCTTGGCCATGCGCTGTGAGCGCTTCCTGTCTTCTGACCTCATTTCATGTCGGCCGTTGCGGTTAGCGATGGACATGAATCCCAGACCCACAGTGTGTTTTCAAACAATCACACTACGTGGCTGGGATTCGTGGCCTTGTGCAGTAAATAGGTTTGCCGCTTACACATGTCCTTACACCGGCTCCAGACTGGGCGGCCTCAGCTGATCCCTTATCGCCTACCACGGCCAGGAGGCCGCACAGTCTGAAGAAGGCGGAAGGAGATGAGTTAAGACAGGCGAACATATGCACTGCTCGTGCCCATAAACCACACCCTCGCTGACAAAATAAATATGACAACGAGGGGCGTTGTTTCTAGCAGGGCGGATGCACAGGCGCAGCCAGCTAACCATGATGACAAAAGACGGGAAACGCTACCAAGGGGGGTGCTGCGTATCATTACAAAGGAAAGTCACACCTCAGGGACAGTGGAATGGTCTCAATGAGACACATTTTGTACGTGTTGAGTTCCACGTGGGCAAGGAGAAAAAGTCAGCCACCTTGTACAAATGCAGCAGTACTGCTGTACTAGGTGGCTGTTATACATAGAAACACCTGGGGGGGTGGGGCCAGGTTCCCTTTTAATTTCAGTTCCTGTGCCTGCATGGCGTTTGCAGGTCACGTTGCCGGCTACACAGCAGGGGAACAGCTGGCGTTGCTGAACCCCACTAACACATTGGCTGGTGTTTTTCTCTGTGCAGCTAGCACTTCCGGGCAAAAACTAGCGGTGTTTGAGCCCAGGGTCAGCAGGAGGAGGAGAGGAGCAGAGTGTAGGCCGAAGCCTGCACTGGTGGCAGCTTTTGTTCTGTTGTGCCAGCGTGGCTTGTGCTGGACACGTTGCCGACTACACAGCAGGGGAACAGCTGGCGGTGCTGAACCCCACTGACACATCACCTAGTGTTTTTTTCTGTGTAGACAACACTTCCAGGTGGCAACTGACAGTGTTGAAACCCAGGGAATCAAAGAGGAGCAGAGTGTAGGCCGAAGCCTGCAGTGGAGCAAGTTGAAAGGGAACCTTTAACCCCCCCCCCCAGGCATTTGTTGCTGAAAGAGCCATCTTGTACAGCAGTAATACTGCACATGGAAAATGGTGGCTCCGAAAATTATGCTCCTTGCAAACGCTGAAGTACACACTCATATAATGTGTCCCCTCACACCGTCAAACCATCCCGGAAGTGGGACTTTCCTTTGTAATGTGACACAGCACAGCCGTCATTCCAACCCCCTTGGTGCCGGGCACCACCTCCTCAACGTTGTTTGGTTCTGTCACGGAGCCCGCACTGTAATGTTATCCCTTGGCCATGCACAGTTAGCGGTGCCCGTCTTCTGACATCATGTAGGTGTCAGGCTGGCAGTGCCTGTGCGTCCAAGCTGCCCGAGATCCAACCTTGCAGTGTCATCTAATGTAGTCCCACTGCGGGCCAGGGATCCATGGGCATGCGCAGTGCATATCATCGCCTCTCACTCACCTCCTTCCTGCTTCTTCAGACTGTGCGGCGTCACGGCCGTGGCATGCTATTAGGGATCAGCTGACGCCGCCTAGTCTGAAGAAGCGTGAAGAAGGGGAGTGAGAGGCTAGTATATGCACTGCGCATGGCCATGGATACCAGGCCCACTGTGGGATCACATTAGACGACACTGCGAGGTGTGATTTCGGGCAGCGTGGACGCACAGGCGCAGCCAGGACGACAACAAATGATGTCAGAGGACGGGCAGCGCAAACTGTGCATGGCCAAGGGATAACATAACAGCGCAGGGTCCATGACGGAATCAAACAACGCTAAGGAGGCAGCGCACGGTGCCAAGGGGGTAGCAATGACGGCTGTGCTGTGTCACATTACAAAGGAAAGTCCCACCTCCGGGACGGTTGGACGGTGTGAGGGGACACATTACATGAGTGTGTAGTTCAGCGTTTGCAAGGAGCATAATTTCAAGAGCGACCTTTCCCTTGTGCAGTATTAGTGCTGCACATGGTGGCTCTTTCAGTAACAAACGCCTAGGGGGGGGGGGGGACAGGTCCCCTTACATTTTAGTTGTGCCAGCGTGGCGGTCGCATGACACGTTGCCGGATACACAGCTGGGGATCAGCTGACGTTACTGAACCCCAATAACAGAGGAGCGACTGTTGACTGTGCACACAGCACTTCCAGGCACCAACTGGCGGTGTTAGAGCCCAGGGACAGCAGGAGGAGCAGATTGGAGGTATTGCCGCACACACAGCTGGGGATCAGCTGACGTTACTGAACCCCAATAACAGAGGAGCGACTGTTGACTGTGCACACAGCACTTCCAGGCACCAACTGGCGGTGTTAGAGCCCAGGGACAGCAGGAGGAGCAGAGGAACAGAGTGTAGGCCGAAGCCTGATTGGAGCAAGTTGAAAGGAAACCTTTAACCCCCCCCCCCAAGACGTTTGTAGCTGAAAGAGCCATGTTGTGCAGCACTAAGGATGCAAAAGGAAAAGGTTGCTCTTTTAATTATGCTCCTTGCAAACACCGAAGTAAACACTAAAAATGTGTCCCTTTATACCGTTAAACCGTTCCGGAGGTGCGAATTTCCTTCGTAATGGGACACAGCACAGCTGTCATTCCTATCCCCTTGATGCCGTGCGCTGCCTCCTCAGCGTTGTTTTAAGCTGCCACGGAGCCTGCGCTGTTCTGTTAGCCCTTGGCCATGCCCAATTAGCGCTGCCTGTCTTCTGACATAATTTGGTGTCAGGCTGTCAGTGCCTGTGCGTCCACGCTGCTCCAGATCCCACCTCGCAGTCTCATCTAACGTAATCCCACTGCGGGCCTTGGAACCATGGGCATGCACAGTGCATAACCTCGACTCTCACTCCCCTCCTTCCCTCTTCTTCAGACTGTGCGGTGTCACGGCCGTGGCATGCTAGGGATCAGCTGACGGCGCACAGTCTAAAGAAGGCGGAGGGAAATGAGCGAGAGCCCGAGGGGAAGATATGCACTGCGCATGCCCATGGATCCCAGGCCCGCAGTGTGACTCAATCAGAAGACACTGCGAGGCGGGATCTCGGGCACCGCGGCCGCACAGGCGCAGCCAGCCTGACACCAAATTATGTCAGAAGACAGGCAGCGCAAATAGGGCATGCCCAAGGGATAACAGAACAGCGCAGGCTCCGTGACAGCTTAAAACAACGCTGAGGAGGCAGCGCATGGCACCAAGGGGGTAGGAATGACGGCTGTGCTGCGTCACATTACGAAGGAAAGTCCCAGCTCCGGGACGGTATAACGGTATCAGTGAACACATTTTATAAGTGTTAAGTTCTGCGTGTGCAAAGAGCAGCATTACTGCTGCACAAGATGGCTCTTTCAGTAACAAACGACGGGGGGGGGGGGGGGGGACAGGTTCCCTTACATTTAGGTTGTTGTGCCAGCGTGGCGGTCGCAGGACACATTGCCGGCTACACAGCTGGGGATCAGCTGACGTTACTGAAACCCAATAACACTGGGTCGTATGTTTTTACTGTGCAGCCTGCACTTCTGAGCCGCAACTGGCGGTGTTGGAGCCCAGGAATAGCAGTTCAGGTGGTAGAAAGATGAACACAGCAGGAGACCTGGATGACACCCAATTACTTAATCAGGCAGAGGAGTGGCAAATTCCTGCGAGATCCAGGCCTGGTTCATTTTCAGGAAAGTAAGCCGGTCAACGTTATCGGAGGATAGTCGCATGCGACGGTCTGTTAGTACACCACCTGCGGCACTAAAGACACGTTCCGATAAGACACTAGCCGCAGGGCAAGCCAGCACCTCCAATGCATACTGGCTTAGCTCTGGCCATGTATCCAGCTTAGAGACCCAAAACTTGAACGGGGAAGAGCCGTCTGGGAGTACAGTAAGAGGGCAAGCCATGTAGTCTGTCACCATCTGACGGAACCGTTGCCTCCTGCTGACTGGAGCCGCCGGTGATGGTGTAGACATTTGGGGCGGGCACACAAAAGTGTGCCAGAGTTGTGCCATACTGGGCTTGCCTTGGGCAGAGGCACTGCTTCTGCTCCCTCTTTGGGCAGAGCCTCCCCCACTGCCTCGACGCACTGAGCTGCTTTGTAAAGCACTAGCAGCACTCCTCTCAGTTGGACAGGAGAAGATGATGGAATTCACCAGTGTGTCGTGGTACTCCCGCAATTTACGCTCCCGGGTCAACGCAGGGATGAGGTTTTGGACGTTGTCCCGGTAGCGAGGATCGAGGAGGGTGAACACCCAATAATCAGGCATGTTGAGAATGTGGTCGATGCGGCGGTCGTTTCTCAGGCACTGCAGCATGAAATCCACCATGTGCTGCAGAGTGCCAACCGGCCCAGAAACGCTGTCCCCTGCTTGAGACATGATCTCTGCCCGCTCGTCATCACCCCACCCTCGCTGTACACACTGACCACTGGACAATTGTGTCGCTCCCTCCTCTGGACGGAGCTCTTCCTCCTCCATTGACTCCTCCTCATCCTCCTCACAAATTGGCCCCTGCGTACCCCTTTGTGAGGAACCACGTGGCGCTGACTCTCCAGAAGCTGATGGAAAAGGTGACTCCTCATCCTCCACCTCTTCCACCACATCATCCCTTAACCCTTGCAAAGTTTGCTGAAGCAGGCAGATAAGGGGGACAGTCATGCTGACTAGTGCATCATCTGCACTTGCCATCCGCGTGGAATAATCAAAAGGACGCAAAACCTGGCAGACGTCCTTCATAGTGGCCCACTCTGTGGTTGTGAAGTCTGATCGGCGCTGACTGCGACTTCTTTGCGCCTGATGCAGCTGGTACTCCATAACTGCTTGCTGCTGCTCACACAACCGCTCCAACATATGTAACGTGGAATTCCACCGGGTAGGTAGGTCACATATGATGCGGTGTTCCGGAAGGCGGAATCGGCGCTGCAGAGCAGCAATGCGGGATCTGGCCAAGCTGGAACGCCGCAAGTGAGCACACTCTAGGCGGACCTTGTGCAGCAGGGCATCAAGATCCGGATAGTCCCTCAGAAAACTCTGCACAACCAAATTGAGCACATGTGCCAGACATGGGATGTGAGTGAGGTTGCCAAGGGCCAAAGCTGCCACCAGATTTCGGCCATTGTCACACACTACCATGCCTGGCTGGAGATTCGCTGGCAGTAACCACACATCGCTCTCCTGCTTGATGGCATTCCAGAGCTCCTGCGCTGTGTGGCTTCGATGCCCCAATGAAACTAGTTTCAAGACGGCCTGCTGACGTTTGGCCACGGCTGTGCTCATGTCGGTCATAGGTAAACGTTCACGGGTCCATGTGGAGGTGGACTGTGACGGATCCTGCAGAGAGGAATCAGAGGAACTGGTGTAAGAGGAGGAGTCGATGCGTACAGACTGGATTCCTGCAATCCTTGGAGTGGGCAGGACACGTCCTGCGCCACTCGCACGATCTGTACCTGGCTCAACAACATTAACCCAATGGGCAGTGAGGGAAACATATCGCCCCTGTCCATGCTGACTGGTCCACGCATCGGTGGTGAGGTGGACCTTGCTACTGACGGCGTTCAGTAGCGCATGTTTTATGTTTGCCTCAACATGCCTGTGCAGGGCAGGGACAGCCTGCCTGCTGAAGTAAAAGCGGCTGGGCACCTTGTACTGTGGGACTGCCAATGCCATCAAGTCACGGAAGCTGTCAGTCTCCACCAGCCTGAACGAGAGCATTTCCAGGGACAACAGTTTGGCAATGCCTGCATTCAGAGCCTGTGCTCGGGGGTGGTTGGCCGAGAATGCCCGCCTTTTCTCCCATGCCTGTACTACCGATGGCTGTAGAGTAGACTGGGAGTGTGAGGATGACTGGGAAGGTGGTGCTGTGGGTGGAATTACACAAGGTCTCTGGGAGGAAGCCAAACCAGCTGTGCGTGAGCTGGAGGAAGAGGCAACACGAGCTGAAGAGGTGGTAGCTGCCGCTGTTGGTTGGCCTACATCTTCAGTGTGTTTCTGTAACTCCACCGCGTGCCTGGTCCGCACATGTTTCCACACATTTGTGGTATTGAGGTTGCTGACATTTTTCCCTCTTTTTACTTTATGATGACACAGCTTGCATTTGACAAAACAAATGTCATCTGCAACTGTGTCAAAAAAGGACCAGGCACTGCAAGTCTTGGGAGCGCCCTTTTTGGCTTTGGAAAGAGACAGGCTCCTAACGGGTGCCAAAGTGGAGGCTACAGGCTCCGCAGTCTTCCCCCTCCCTCTCCCTCTTTGGCCCGTAAGAGGAAGCTCTTCCTCTGAGCTGCTCCCACCACCTTCCTGTTCCTCACGCCACGATGGGTCAAGGACCTCATCATCTCCACTACCCTCTGCCACCAACTGCTCCTCCTGGGTAGTCTCAGCAGCACAGTACGCACGAGAAAGCGGCACCTGAGTTTCATCATCAGATGCGTACTGCGCTGTGGTCACCGGAGGCACTGGCCCACCTGCCTCTTCAGAGTCAGAGAGAAAAAGGTGTTGGGCATCACTGCACACTGCCTCTTCTTCCATTTCTCCAATGCTGCTTGGCTGGCCCCCTGTTTCCAAGCCAAGAGATTCAGAGAACAGAAGTAGAGACGGCTCCTGTCCTGGGCTCTCTGACTGCCTGGCCAATTTGGCAGGTGGTGAAGAGACAGATGGCTGCTCTCCAGTGCTCTGTGCCTGAGAGGATGTGGCACTAACTGAAGTCGATGCCGAGGCGTTAGCTGCCATCCACCCGACAACGGCTTCAATTTGGTCTTCACGCAGCAGCGGTGCACGGCGCTCTCCGACAAAGCTGCGCATGAAGGACTGTTCCCTGCTGAAACTGAGTGACGACGAGTCACCGGCGCCCGCAGCAGGCACAGAATCACCACGTCCTCTCCCTGCTCCTCTCCCTGCTCCGCGCCCACGCCCACGTGCCTTACTCCCTGCCCTCTTCATCTTGGTTGACAGATAAAGATAAGCAGAAAAGTACTAAGGCCTTAGTGTGCTTATTCCTGTAATGCTCCTCCTAACAGGTGTAAGAAACACTAATGTTGTAAATTGTGGACTAAACTTTATTATTTTTCAAATGTGGCCTACACAAGTGTAAGTTGTGTTTGGTGAACTTAACCTTTTTTTTGGTGCAGATCGGGCTACAGAGCTAGTTTAAATCACACGGAGACCGTGCAGACAGCCGTAAACGGCGCTGCAAGGCCAAGAAACCCTCCTCTAGGTTATCCTATATAGTGTTTTTCCACTATTTAGCTGGATACAAGTGGAAAGACACTAATAGGAATTTTTTTTTTCAAATTTTAAACTGGCTGCACTATTTGAAAAAAAGGAAATTGTTTTTCAAGGTATGAGGCAGTAACGCACCCTGAGCTGAATCCAACCGGCTATGGCTGCACACAGACTACAGGGCGAGCTGGGCTCACACGGAGACCGTGCAGACAGCCGTAAACGGCGCTGCAAGGCCAAAAAACCCTCCTCTAGGTTATCCTATATAGTGTTTTTCCACTATTTAGCTGGATACGAGTGGAAAGACACTAATAGGAATTTTTTTTTTCAAATTTTAAACAGGCTGCACTATTTGAAAAAAAGGAAAATTTTTCTCAAGGTATGAGCCAGTAACGAACCCTGAGCTGAATCCAACCGGCTATGGCTGCACACAGACTACAGGGCGAGCTGGGCTCACACGGAGACCGTGCAGACAGCCGTAAACGGCGCTGCAAGGCCAAAAAACCCTCCTCTAGGTTATCCTATATAGTGTTTTTCCACTATTTAGCTGGATACGAGTGGAAAGACACTAATAGGAATTTTTTTTTTCAAATTTTAAACAGGCTGCACTATTTGAAAAAAAGGAAAATTTTTCTCAAGGTATGAGCCAGTAACGAACCCTGAGCTGAATCCAACCGGCTATGGCTGCACACAGACTACAGGGCGAGCTGGGCTCACACGGAGACCGTGCAGACAGCCGTAAACGGCGCTGCAAGGCCAAAAAACCCTCCTCTAGGTTATCCTATATAGTGTTTTTCCACTATTTAGCTGGATACGAGTGGAAAGACACTAATAGGAATTTTTTTTTTCAAATTTTAAACAGGCTGCACTATTTGAAAAAAAGGAAAATTTTTCTCAAGGTATGAGCCAGTAACGAACCCTGAGCTGAATCCAACCGGCTATGGCTGCACACAGACTACAGGGCGAGCTGGGCTCACACGGAGACCGTGCAGACAGCCGTAAACGGCGCTGCAAGGCCCAAAAACCCCCCTCTAGGTTATCCTATGTAGTGTTTTTCCACAATAGAGCTGGAGACTGGTGGAAAAACACTAATAGGAAATTTGAGAAAAAATGTGCAGCAGGCTGCACTAAGAGCAAAAAAGAACAACTGTGTGAGGCAGTGTGAACCCCCCCTGAGCTGAATACAACCGGGTATATGGCTGCACACAGACTACAGAGTGAGCTGCACACACACACACACAGAGACCTTGCAGAACGCTGTTAAAACAGCGCTGCAAGGCAAGAGCAAGGTGAACAGTGAAGAACACACAGCGTTTTGCTAAATTAGCCTTTGGAAAGGAAAATAAAGCAATTAGCTAGCTCAACTGGCCCTCAGTTAGAACACAGCGTCCTGTCCCTAACTGAAATCACAGCAGAGTGAGCGCAAAATGGCGGCAGCGCTTTTTTATAGTGCAGAGTGACATCATTTCAGCAGCCAATCCAAGCCTTGCCAGTACTTACATGCCCACCATGCTAAACAGGATGTGCCCACACTTTCATTCATTCCTCATTGGCTGCTGCGTTCAATTTGAATTCTGGGAACTTCCGATTCCGGTATCCGATACGCGGGAAGTATCGGAATTCAGTATCGGAATTCCGATACCGCAAATATCGGCCGATACCCGATACTTGCGGTATCGGAATGCTCAACACTATTTATGAGTCTTTTGGGTTGATTGAGAACATAGTTGTTGAGCAATAATAAAAATAATCCTCTAAAATACAACTTGCCTAATAGTTCTGCACACAGTGTATAGTGGAGCATCGGTTGTAAAACACAGGCAGCTTCTGCACATCTACTGTGCACCACAATAACTGGGATGTATAATTACGGTAGTTTACATTAATGTGGTTCTTTGGTTAAAACAAGTTATCACCAATCCCTGCGCTCCACAGGATAGGTGATCACTTTGGTCCAACCATTAGAAACTGCACCGATCAGAAGAATGGGGAAGTTTTATCGTTGATAGGACACTTATCCCCATTTTAAAATGGAGCTGCAGGTGAGATGTCTGACTGCAGCTCCATTCATTCTCTTTGGGGCTTCCAGAAAAAAACAAGTACAGCTGCTGAGGGAATGAATGGATCAGTGGTCCAGTCGGACATGCCACACCAGTCTAATGGGCATAAAAAGTTCCACATTCTGCCGATTGGGCCCAAGTAGTCAGACCCCATCAATCAATACATTATCACTTATCCTGTGGAGAGGTGATTACTTTTTTTCACAGGTTACCCCCTGTAACTGCATCTCAGCCGCTGTGTACAAACTACTTACCGGCTTACACTCGAGTCATACCCAGGGGTTGGCAGGGGAGGGGGAGCGGGGGCTGTCTAATAATACTCACCTGCTCCTGGCGCGGTCCCTGGTTCTCCACGCGCCTCAGCTTCTTCCTGTACTGTGCGGTCACATGGTACCGCTCATTACAGTAATGAATATGCGGCTCCACCTCCATAGGGGTGGAGCCGCATATTCATTACTGTAATGAGCTGTACCATGTGACCGCTCAATACAGAAAGAAGCTGCGGTGCTGGGGAACCAGGGACTGCACCGTGCCAGGAGCGGGTGAGTATAATGGGGAGGGGGAGCTCTGCGCGATATTCACCTCTCCTCGTTCCAGCCGCCGCTCCGTCTTCAGCGTCTTCTGCAGTGACGCTTAGGTCAGGGGGCGCGGTGACATGGTTAGTGCACGCCCTCTGCCTGAACGTCAGTGCGGAAGATGCTGAAGACCGAGCAGCGGCCGGAAAGAGGAAAGGAGAATATTTAAAGTGCTGGGGCCTGAGCGACGAGAGGTGAGTATGTGATTTTTTTTTTTATTGCAGCAACAGCAAATGGGGTAAGTGTCTGTGTGGAGCATCTTATGGGGCCATAATCAACGTTTGTGCAGGATTATATGGGGCAAATATCTTTATGGAGCATCTTATGGGGCCATAATTAACGTTTGTGCAGCACTACATGGGGCAAGCGTCCGTATGGAGCATCTTATGGGGTCATAATTAACGTTTGTGCAGCATTATATGGGGCAACTATCTTTATGGAGCATCTTATGGGGCCATAATGTTTGTGCAGCACTATATGGGGTAAATATCTCTATGGAGCATCTTATGGGGCCATAATCAACATTTGTGCAGCATTATATTGGACAAATGTATCTATGGAGCATCTTATGGGGCCATAATCAACGTTTGTGCAGGATTATATGGGGCAAATATCTTTATGGAGCATCTTATGGGGCCATAATTAACGTTTGTGCAGCACTATATGGGGCAAGCGTCCGTATGGAGCATCTTATGGGGTCATAATAATCTTTATCTTTATATAGCGCTAACATATTCCGCAGCGCTTTACAGGTTGCACACATTATCGTTGCTGTCCCCCGTTGGGGCTCACAATCTAAATTCCCTATCAGTATGTCTTTGGAATGTGGGAGGAAACCGGAGTACCCGGAGGAAACCCACGCAAACACAGAGAGAACATACAAACTCTTTGCAGATGTTGTCCTTGGTGGGGATTGAACCCAGGACTCCAGCGCTGCAAGGCTGCTGTGCTAACCACTGTGCCACCGTCATAATTAACGTTTGTGCAGCATTATATGGGGCAACTATCTTTATGGAGCATCTTATGGGGCCATAATGTTTGTGCAGCACTATATGGGTAAATATCTCTATGGAGCATCTTATGGGGCCATAATCAACATTTGTGCAGCATTATATTGGGCAAATGTATCTATGGAGCATCTTATGGGGCCATTTTTAACCTTTATACAGGATGATATGGGGCATATTTTAATATGGAGCATCTTATGGGGGGCATCATAACCTTTATGGCGTATTATATGGGACGTATTTTGTATGGAGTATCTTAAGGGTCCCATCATGAACTGTATGGAGCATTATATGGGGCTCCTGATTCAATATGGATATTCAAAAACACTTAACCTACTGATGTCTCAGTTAATTTTACTTTTGAAATTTACCGGTAGCTGCTGCATTTCCCACCCTAGGCTTATACTCGAGTCATTAAGTTTTCCCAGTTTTTTGTGGCAAAATTAGGGGGGTCGGCTTATACTCGGGTCGGCTTATACTTGAGTATATACAGTAATCTCTAATGGAAATAAAGTATCTTCTCCTAATTAATATTTGAGAGAACAAATGACCGCCATACACAACACAATCCACTATACCAAGACCAATACTACCACATATAGGGAAGAAATACCACCACAACATGACTAGACCACATAGTGACCGAATACTACCACATACAAGGGACAAATACTCCCACAACATGACCGGACCACATAGTGAGCAAATATTACCACATACAAGGAACAAATACAGCCACACCATGACTAGATCACACATTAGCACAGCATAGTGACCGAATAATATCACATACAAGGAACAAATACGCCACACCATGATCAGACAATATAGTGATTGAATAATATGACATATTACCAACATATAGGGATGAAATTATTCCACATACAAGGAGAAATACTGCCACATCGTGACCAGACCACAAATTACCACCACATAGTGACAGAATAATACAATACTGATCATGAATACAAACCACAATACTAACACTGTTATTACCACCAGTGACTTTATACACAGGAGCTCTGTATATAGTGTCAGTGTACAGGTAATATAGTGATCACCAGTAACATTATACACAGGAGCTCTGCATGTAATGTCAGTGTACGGTAATACAGTGATCAACAGTGACATTATACACAGGAGCTCTGTATACAGTGTCAGTGTACATGAAATACAGTGATCACCAGTGACATTATATACAGGAGCTCTGTATATAGTGTCAGTGTACAGGAAATACAGTGATCACCAGTGACATTATACACAGGAGCTCTGTATATAGTGTCAGTGTACAGGAAATACAGTGATCACCGGTGACATTATACACAGGAGCTCTGTACACAGGATATAGTATATGTTGTGCATGTACATGTAATACACTGACCCACCAGTGACACCTGTAGTTGATGTCTTTCCTGGCTCCCCATATATATATACTAACACAAGTGGATTTACTAAACCAGTCACATAGTAACATAGTAATATAGTTATTAAGGTTGAAGGAAGACTTTGAGTCCATCTAGTTCAACCTATAGCCTAACCTAACATGCCCTAACATGTTGATCCAGAGGAAGGCAAAAAAAAACCATGTGGCAAAGAGTAAGCTCCACATTGGGGAAAAAAATTCCTTCCCGACTCCACATACAGCAATCAGACTAGTTCCCTGGATCAACGCCCTATCAAGGAATCTCTATATATAATTGTCTAAGGGTTTTTCCGTCTGTCTGTCTGTCTGTCTGCCTGTCTGTCTGTCCTGGAAATCCCGGCTCTCTGATTGGTCGAGGCCGCCAGGCCTCGACCAATCAGAGACCGGCACAGCATCGACGTAGAAATCCCGCGTCTCTGATTGGTCGAGGCCGCCAGGCCTCGACCAATCAGCAACGGGCACAGCGACGATGATGTCATAATGGTTGCCATGGCGACGATGATGTCATAAAGGTTGCCTCGACCAATCAGCGACGGGTACAGTCTGCCGCGAATTCTGGAATCATCATTGTCCATATACTACGGGGACATGCATATTCTAGAATACCCGATGCGTTAGAATCGGGCCACAATCTAGTATATATATATATATATATATATATATATATATATATACTAGATTGTGGCCCGATTCTAACGCATCGGGTATTCTAGAATATGCATGTCCCCGTAGTATATGGACAATGATGATTCCAGAATTTGCGGCAGACTGTGGCCGTCGCTGATTGGTTGAGGCAACCTTTATGACATCATCGTTGCCATGGCAACCATTATGACATCTACGTCGATACTGTGCCCATTGCTGAATCAGAAACGCGGGATTTCTACGTCCTTTATGACATCATCGTCGCTGTGCCCGTCGCTGATTGGTCGAGGCCTGGCGGCCTCGACCAATCAGAGTAGTGGGATTTCTACGTCGATACTGTGCCCGTCGCTGATTGGTCGAGGCAAATTCGCGGCAGACTGTGCCCGTCGCTGATTGGTCGAGGCAAATTCGCGGCAGACTGTGCCCGTCGCTGATTGGTCGAGGCAACCTTTATGACATCATCGTCGCCATGCTGTGCCCGTCGCTGATTGGTCGAGGCCTGGCGGCCTCGACCAATTAGAGACGCGGGATTTCCAGGACAGACAGACAGACAGACGGAAAAACCCTTAGACAATTATATATATATAGTTTCACACTGCTCAAAAAAATAAAGGGAACACTCAAATAACACATCCTAGATCTGAATGAATGAAATATTCTCATTAATTACTTTGTTCTGTACAAAGTTGAATGTGCTGACAACAAAATCACACAAAAATCATCAATGGAAATCAAATGTATTAACTAATAGAGGCCTGTATTTGGAGTCACATATACTAGATTGTGGCCCGATTCTAACGCATCGGGTATTCTAGAATATGCATGTCCCTGTAGTATATGGACAATGATGATTCCAGAATTCGCGGCAGACTGTACCCGTCGCTGATTGGTCGAGGCAACCTTTATGACATCATCGTCGCCATGGCAACCATTATGACATCATCGTCGCTGTGCCCATTGCTGATTGGTCGAGGCCTGGCGGCCTCGACCAATCAGAGACGCGGGATTTCTACGTCGATGCTGTGCCGGTCTCTGATTGGTCGAGGCCTGGCGGCCTCGACCAATCAGAGAGCCGGGATTTCCAGGACAGACAGACAGACAGACAGACAGACGGAAAAACCCTTAGACAATTATATATAGAGATACAGTATATATGTGTGTATATTTATGTACCTGATATCTATATATCTATGTATTCTATGTGTATGTATCTATTCTATTCTAACCTGTCACTCTGTGATTTTACTGTGTTCGGCACATGAATTGATGGCTTTTAATCTATCTATCTACTCTAAAATACTTTAGTGGCAACACAATTATTTTGCTGCACATCTACCAAATGTTACCGACTTTTTCCGATTTTAAGGAAAATGCTCATGTTACCGATCACAAATTTATTTATGTTTGACGATCGTTTTCCGTACATATTTGCTCATCTCTAATGTTAAGGTGGAGGAAGAGGAGGAATGCCACTTGCTGCAGCGCTTGCCATCCACTGGATCACCTACTTTTCTGGTCCGCATCTCGCTGTACGGCTGCCAAAGAAATGGAGTGGAGTAGCCCGTCCAGTAACAGATGTTGTCAGTGGTCTTGGATAGGACGAGATGGTGTCTATCTATCTATCTATCTATCTATCTATCTATCTATCTATCTATCTATCTATCTATCTATCTATCTATCTATGTACAGTGCCTTGCGAAAGTATTCGGCCCCCTGGAACTTTTCAACCTTTTCCCACATATCATGCTTCAAACATAAATATACCAAATGTAAATTTTGGTGAAGAATCAACAACAAGTGGAACACAATTGTGAAATTGAACGAAATTTATTGGTTATTTTACATTTTTGTGTTAATTCAAAAACTGAAAAGTGGGGCATGCAATATTATTCGGTCCCTTTACTTTCAGTGCAGCAAACTCAGAAGTTCATTGTGGATCTCTGAAAGATCCAATGTTGTACTAAATGCCTAATGATGATAAATATAATCCACCTGTGTGTAATCAAGTCTCTGTATAAAGGCACCTGCTCTATGATAGTCTTGGGGTTCTGTTTGAAGCACAGAGAGCATCATGAAGACCAAGGAACGCAACAGGCAGGTCCGGGATACTGTTGTGGAGAAGTTTAAAGCCAAGATTTGGATACAACATGATTTCCAAAACTTTAAATATCCCAAGGAGCACTGTGCAAGCGATCATATTGAAATGGAAGGAGTATCATACCACTGCAAATCTACCAAGACCCAGCCGTCCCTCTAAACTTTCATCTCAAACAAGGAGAAGACTGAACAGAGATGCTGCCAAGAGGCCCATGATCACTCTGGATGACCTGCAGAGATCTACAGCTGAGGTGGGACAGTCTGTCCATAGGACAACAATCAGTCGTACACTGCACAAATCTGGCCTTTATGAAAGAGTGGCAAGAAGAAAGCCATTTCTCAAAGATATCCATAAAAAGTGTTGTTTAAAGTTTGCAACAAAGCCACCTGAGAGACACACCAAACATGTGGAAGAAGGTGCTCTGGTCAGATGAAACCAAAATCGAAATTTTTGGCAACAATGTCTAATGATATGTTTGGCGTACAGGCAACACAGCTCATCACCCTGAACACACCATCCCCACTGTCAAACAAGGTGGTGGCAGCATCATGGTTTGGGCCTGATTTTCTTCAGCAGGAACAGGGAAGATGGTTAAAAATGATGGGAAGATGGATGGAGCCAAATACAGGACCATTCTTGAAGAAAACCTGTTGGAGTCAGCAAAAGACCTGAGACTGGGACGGAGATTTGTCTTCCAACAAGACAATGATCCTAAACATAAAGAAAAATCTACAATGGAATGTGTTAGAATGGCCAAGTCAAAGTCCAGACCTCAATCCAATCGAGAATCTGTGGAAAGGGCTGAAAACTGCTGTTCACAAATGATCTCCATCAAACCTCCCTGAGCTCGTGCTGTTTGCCAAGGAAGAATGGGCAAAAATTTCAGTCTCTCGATGTACAAAACTGATAGAGACATACCCCATGCGACTTGCAGCTGTAATCACAGCAAAAGGTGGCGCAACAAAGTAATTAGTTAAAGGGGCCGAATAATATTGCACGCCCCACATTTCAGTTTTTGAATTTCCACAAAAATTTTAAATAATCAATAAATTTCGTTCAACTTCACAATTGTGTTCCATTTGTTGTTGATTCTTCACCAAAAATGTACATTTGGTATCTTTATGTTTGAATCATGATATGTGGGAAAAGGTTGAAAAGTTCCAGGGGGCCGAATACTTTCGCAGGGTACTGTATATACAGCTCTGAAAATAATTAAGAGACGACTGCAAAATTTTCAGTTTGTCTGAATTTTCTCTTTATAAGTACAAAACAGACCAAAGTTTGGACACCTTCTCATTTAAAGATTTTTCTGTATTTTCATGACTATGAAAATTGTAAATTCACACTGAAGGCATCAAAACTATGAATTAAAACATGTGGAATTATATACTTAACAAAAAAGTGTGAAACAACTGAAAATATGACTTATATTCTAGGTTCTTCAAAGTAGCCACCTTTTGCTTTGATGACTGCTTTTGCACCCTTCTGGCATTCTCTTGATGATCTTCAAGAGGTAGTCACCGGAAATGGTCTTCAAACAATCTTGAAGGAGTTCCCAGAGATGCTTAGCACTAGTTGGCCCTTTTGCCTTCACTCTGCAAAAAAAAAACAAGTTCATAATCATTTAGAAACAACAATACTAATGTTTTAACTCATGAAGAGTTCAGAAATCAATATTTTGTGGAATAACCATGATTTTTAGTCACAGCTTTCATGGGTCTTGGCATGCTTTCCACTAGTCTTTCACACTGCTTTTGGGTGACTTTATGCCACTCCTGGTACAAAAATGTAAGCAGTTCTTCTTTGCTTGATGGCTTGTGACCATCCATCTTCCTCTTGATTACATTCCAGAGGTTTTCAATGCGGTTGAAGTCTGGAGATTGGGCTGGCCATGACAATAATTTGATGTGGTGGTCCTTCATCCACACCTTGATTGACCTAGCTGTGTGGCATGACACATTGTCCTGCTGGAAAAACCAGTCCTCAGAGTTGGAGAACATTGCCTGAGCAGAAGGAATCAACTGGTTTTCCAGGGTAACCTTGTATGTGGCTTGATTCATCTGTCCTTTGCAAAGATTAACTTGCTGAAACATGCCCAGATCAACACCTGGTCGTCCAATGGTTAGACGGGGACCTGGAGAGGCGTACAAGCCACAGTGTCTTGCACCCACTGTGAAATTTGGTGGAGGATCGGTGATGATCTGGGAATGCTTCAGCAAGGCTGTAATTGGGTAGGTTGTTCTTTGCAAAGGACGTATGAATCAAGCAGCATACAAGGTTATCCTTGAAAAAACAGTTGATTCCTTCTGCTCAGGCAATATTCCCCAACTCTGAGGACTGATTTTTCCAGCAGGACAATGCACCATGCCACACAGCTAGGTCAATCAAGGTGTGGATGAAAGACCACTACATCAAATCCCTGTCCTGGCCAGCCCAATCTCCGGACCTGAAACCCATTGAAAACCTCTGGAATGTAATCAAGAGGAAGATGGATAGTCACCAACCGAAAACATTACTGCACATGCGTCCGTGTACTATGGGCACATGCACAGTAATGCTTTTTTGCTTTGCCCGCAGTAGGGCAAAGCATTCTGCGCGTGTGCCACCGAAGACTGCAGGCGTACGTGCCAACTATGGCGCACACATACTCATATGTACTAAACTATTGCGCAAAAAAGGGATGGATGGGGTGGAGAAATTACGAGGATACGCCTCCCATCTGACCGGTAACAACTCATTTTAATATCCCGCCAAATTGAGGTAATAATAATAATCTTTATTTATATAGCGCCAACATATTCCGCAGCGCTTTACAGTTTAACAGTTTCAAACACAACAGTCATAAGTAACAACTAGGGTTGAGCGAAACGGGTCGGTCATTTTCAGAAGTCGCCGACTTTTGGCAAAGTCGGGTTTCATGAAACCCGGCCCGATCCCTGTGTGGGGTCGGCCATGCGGTACGCGACTTTCGCGCCAAAGTCGCGTTTCAATAACGCGAAAAGCGCCATTTCACAGCCAATGAAGGTGGACGCAGAGTGTGGGCAGCGTGATGACATAGATCTCAGTCCCCACCATCTTAGAGAAGGGCATTGCAGTGATTGGCTTGCTTTCTGCGGCGTCACAGGGGCTATAAAGGGGCGTTCCCGCCGACCACCATCTTACTGCTGCTGATCTGAGCATAGGGAGAGGTTGCTGCCACTTCGTCAGAAGCAGGGATAGCGTTAGGCAGGGTACATTAACCCCTAAACCGCCTGTGCTGTAGCGATTTCCACTGTCCAACACCACCTTTTCTTAGCAGGGACAGTGGAGGCTACTTTTTTTTTTCCTCAGCGCTGTAGCTCATTGGGCTGCCCTAGAAGGCTTCCTGATAGCTGCATTGCTGTTTGTACACCGCTGTGCAAACCAACTGCTTTTTTCAAAGCACAAATCCTGTTGCTCCTTCCTTTCTGCACAGCTTTCTTGTTTGTTTGTCCACACTTTTGACTTTTTTTGTGCAGCAGTCCACTCCTTGTTATTGCTGCCTGCCATACATTGCTGAGATTACTGCAGGGAGATAGTAATTGTAGGACAGTCCCTTTTTTTTTTGTTATATCTCTTCAAGCCACTTTCTGATTTATTCACTAGTCTCCCTGAAGAAAAAAAAAAAAAGGGTGCAGATTAAAATTGGCAAATCTGTATCAATGGCAGTCCTGTGTGTGGCATCTGTGTCTCATTTTCTGGCACAGAAAACATACAGTCTAACAGTGGGCCTGATTTCTTGCCAATTCTCCCATAAATAAAAAAAAATAGTGGGAGATTAAGGCTGGCAATTTTGCCTCAGTGCCAGTGCTGTGTGTGCCACCTGTCTCAAATTTTGTGCCACATTAAACCTAGTGTGTAATACTGGGCCAGATTTCTTTTAAATTCTCCCTGAAAAAAAAAGTAGTGGGAGATTAAGATTGGCATTTCTGCTTCAGTGCCACTCCTGTGTGTGCTGTGTGTGTCACCTGTCTCAAATTTTGTGCCACATTAAACCTAGTGTGTAATACTGGGCCAGATTTCTTTTAAATTCTCCCTGAAAAAAAAAACATAGTGGGAGATTAAGATTGGCATTTCTGCTTCAGTGCCACTCCTGTGTGTGCCACCTGTCTCAAATTTTGTGCCACATTAAACCTAGTGTGTAATACTGGGCCAGATTTCTTTTAAATTCTCCCTGAAAAAAAAGTAGTGGGAGATTAAGATTGGCATTTCTGCTTCAGTGCCACTCCTGTGTGTGCCACCTGTCTCAAATTGTTTGCCACATTAAACCTAGTGTGTAATACTGGGCCAGATATCTTTTAAATTCTCCCTGAAAAAAAATGGTGGGAGATTAAGATTGGCATTTCTGCTTCAGTGCCACTCCTGTGTGTGCCACCTGTTTCAAATTTTGTGCCACATTAAACCTAGTGTGTAATACTGGGCCAGATTTCTTTTTCAATTCTCCCTGAAAAAAGAAAAATAGTGGGAGATTAAGATTGGCAATTCTGCCTCATTGCCAGTGCTGTGTGTGCCACCTGTCTCAAATTTTGTGCCACATTAAACCTAGTGTGTAATACTGGGCCAGATTTCTTTTCAATTCTCCCTGAAAAAAAAAAGTAATGGGAGATTAAGATTGGCATTTCTGCTTCAGTGCCTCTCCTGTGAGTGCCACCTGTCTCAAATTGTGTGCCACATTAAACCTAGTGTGTAATACTGGGACAGATTTCTTTTAAATTCTCCCTGAAAAAAAAAAGTGGGAGATTAAGATTGGCATTTCTGCTTCAGTGCCACTCCTGTGTGTGCCACCTGTCTCAAATTTTGTGCCACATTAAACCTAGTGTGTAATACTGGGCCAGATTTCTTTTAAATTCTCCCTGAAAAAAAAAATAGTGGGAGATTAAGATTGGCATTTCTGCTTCAGTGCCACTCCTGTGTGTGCCACCTGTCTCAAATTGTGTGCCACATTAAACCTAGTGTGTAATACTGGGCCAGATTTCTTTTAAATTCTCCCTGAAAAAAAAAATAGTGGGAGATTAAGATTGGCATTTCTGCTTCAGTGCCACTCCTGTGTGTGCCACCTGTCTCAAATTTTGTGCCACATTAAACCTAGTGTGTAATACTGGGCCAGATTTCTTTTCAATTCTCCCTGAAAAAAGAAAAATAGTGGGAGATTAAGATTGGCAATTCTGCCTCATTGCCAGTGCTGTGTGTTAGGAGTCGAGTTTCCTCTGCTGCACAGGGGGAATCTCGATCCGTGTCTGCTGCGGTCTCCCATTCGGTATCGGCCGCAGTGGGCTCTGCTCAGCGGAGACGTCGCTCCCAGCGTCTCGCTGGGGCTGATTCGGTGCATAGGGTCACTACTGCCTTTTCTGGCTTTCCTATGGTACCCTGCACTGATCTGCGGCGAGCGAGCCTCTCTGGGACTAAGTCCTTGTTTACTCACAATGAGCATGGCCAGGGCAGGGTCTCCCATTGGAGGTCGAGGGCCACATGTTCGGTCACATGCTCAGGTGCTGCAGTACATTCCATTGGTCCTTCTGGAAGGTCGTGAAAGGGCAAAACATGCTCAGGTACTGCAGCACTTTCCATTGGTCCTTCTGGAAGGTCCTGAAAGGGCAAAAACTTCAGTAGCAGCTTCCTGTGCTGCAACTATATAAACTGCGCATGACCGCACGGCCATGCGCTAGTATCGTCTTATGCTATATGCTTTGCGCCAATGTGGTCATGTGTTTGAATGTGTTCAGGGACCCGGCTGAAATAAGCCCCTAGAATGCTGGCACCTCCGGCGAGGAGATTGTGTTTAAGTGTGTTCAGGGACCCGGCTGAAATAAGCCCCTAGAATAATGGCATCTCCGGCGAGGAGTTTTGTATGCATGCATGACCACTCACTGCTCACATCTGGGTAGTTGGCCTGTGCCTCTGTGAAAGTCTAACAGGGCACAGAGCTTTCCTCTCGCGGTTACTCTGTGAAGCTAACAGAGTTGGTATATACCGCCATATAGAGCCACCATTATTTAGCAGCAGGTGCTTTCCTGCATGGTGGATCCCGGGTTGTGAACGCACCAATTCCATTTAATAAATTATATATTTGGTGCGTTCCGCCAACCCTAACAGTATACTAGCGCCAGGATCTGGCTAAGTAATGGCGGATGAACAGCGATTGCAGGGGTACATCCAGCTGCTAGAGGGCCGGTTGGCGTCTCTTGAGCGTGTAACCTCGGCGGTGGATGTTACCGCAATAGCTGTTCAGGCTGCTAGTGTGGCTGCAGCAGCTTTACCCACTGCCACCTCTGTTCCGACCCTATCTCACCTTCCTTTGCCTGAGAGATACTCTGGGGACAGTAAGTCCTGTAGGGGTTTCGTGAGCCAATGTGGTATACACCTCGAGCTTCTGGCTGCACGTTTCCCTACTGAGCGGGCAAAGGTGGGATTCATAATCTCTCTCCTGTCGGACAGAGCGTTGGAGTGGGCTACGCCGCTGTGGGAGCGCAACGATCATGTGGTGCGGAGTGTTCCTAGGTTTCTGGACACTCTGAAACAGGTCTTTTTAGGACCTCAAGTCACCCATGATACAGCGCTCCAACTGCTGGCTTTGACTCAGGATTCAACCATGGTCAGCCATTTTGCTGTTCACTTCCGGACATTAGCGTCTGAGTTGGAATGGCCAGATAAAACCCTCATTCCTGTATTTTGGAGGGGGCTGGCTGACCATGTGAAGGACGCTTTGGCCACTAGGGAGATTCCCGCCACACTGGAGGAGCTCATAGCCGTATCTACTCGTATTGACCTCCGTTTTAACGAGCGGAGGTTGGAGCGAGCCCAGTGTAGGCAGAGGTTTCGGCTGGCTCCCACCTTCGCCAAACCTTTGGAATCTCCAGTCCAGGCATCCGAGTCACATGAGGCCTTAGAGGTGACACGAGCGGGATCCAAGTCTCAGTCTGCCCGTGCACATAAGGTCCATCATGCTTGCCAGCAGTCAGGACACCTTGCCTCCAAGGGTCCTCAGCGGTCGGGGAAACGTCAGCGTTTAGTGGCAGTTGGAGGAGGTACACTAGACACGGCAACGTTTGCCTCAAAGTTGTCCTTCAAGGGGACAATTACCATAGGCCCATCCACTCTTATGGTCGAGCTATGCGTGGATTCTGGGGCAGAGGGTAACTTTATGTCTTCCGCTTTTGCCCAGCGTCACGCAATACCCTTGGTGATGCTCGCTAAGCCGGTAACCGTTCGAGTGTTAAATGGGTCAACACTACCTTCACAGATTACCCACCAAACCATTCCTTTCACGCTATCTGTGTCTCCATCACATCAGGAGATAATCTCCCTATTAGTCATTCCTGAGGGAATTGATGAGGTCCTGTTGGGGATACCATGGCTTCGCTACCATTCTCCTTATATTGAGTGGTCCTCTGGGAGAATTTTGGGATGGAGTAAATCTTGCGAGGGTAGATGTCTGAGGGAGTGCGTTCAGATTGCTACTACACAGGTACCCACAGATCTTTCCTCTCTCCCCAAGCACTATTGGCCCTATGCAGACGTGTTCTCCAAAAGAGCTGCGGAGACCCTTCCGCCTCACCGCCCCTATGACTGTCCTATTGACCTCTTGCCTGGTGCTGAGCCTCCCCGGGGTCGAGTCTATCCGTTATCTCTCCCGGAGACCGAGGCAATGTCCCAGTACATCCAGGAGAATCTGGCAAGAGGTTTCATTAGGAAGTCAGTGTCACCGGCAGGGGCAGGGTTCTTCTTCGTACAGAAGAAGACTGGAGACTTACGTCCATGCATAGACTACAGGGGTCTTAACGCCATCACCGTTAAGAACAAGTACCCACTACCCCTGATATCTGAGCTGTTTGATAGGCTACGGGGAGCGAGGGTATTTACAAAGTTAGATCTGCGGGGTGCTTACAACCTGATTCGCATCCGTGAGGGGGATGAATGGAAGACGGCTTTTAACACCAGGGATGGGCACTATGAATATCTGGTGATGCCCTTCGGGCTCTGTAATGCCCCAGCCGTTTTCCAAGACTTTGTGAACGACATCTTCCGGGATATGCTCACCACCTCGGTCGTAGTCTATCTGGATGATATTCTCATCTTCTCTCCAGATATTGACTCCCATCGGAGAGATGTTCGCAAAGTCTTCGACCTCTTACGGGCAAACTCCCTCTACGCCAAGTTGGAGAAGTGTGTGTTTGAGCAGGAGTCCTTGCCTTTCCTTGGTTATATCATCTCTGCCCAGGGTTTGGCTATGGATCCTGCCAAGCTACAGGCTGTAATGGACTGGCAGGAACCCCATTCTCTTAAAGCGGTGCAGTGCTTTATGGGGTTCATTAATTACTATCGCCAGTTCATTCCACACGTCTCAACTTTGGTAGCTCCCTTGGTTGCCCTCACCAAGAAGGGAGCAAATCCCAAGTTGTGGTCAGAGGAGGTCTCCAAAGCCTTTCTCTCGATCAAGTCACACTTCGCTAACGCTCCCATCCTACATCGCCCCGATGTTGATAAGCCATTTATCTTGGAGGTGGATGCCTCATCCGTTGGTGCTGGAGCAGTCCTTTTCCAAAAGGATGCTCAAGGTCGGAAGCATCCTTGCTTCTTCTTCTCCAAGACCTTCACACCAGCGGAGAGGAATTATTCCATCGGGGACAGGGAGTTGCTGGCCATGAAGTTGGCTTTTTCGGAGTGGAGACATCTCTTGGAGGGAGCTCGCTTTCCCTTCCAAGTCTTCACTGACCACAAGAACTTGGTGTATCTGCAAACGGCCCAGTGGCTGAATTCTCGCCAGGCTAGATGGTCCCTGTTCTTCTCCCGGTTCCATTTTACTCTCCATTTCCTCTCCGGGGAGAAGAACGTTCGTGCTGACGCTCTCTCCCGCTCCGTGGTGTCATCGGAGGAGGAGGAGGAGGAGGAGCCTCGGCTTATTGTCCCTTCTGAGAGCCTGAGAACTGTAGCTCCGGTTTCGCTAGAGTCTGTGCCCCCGGGCAAGACTTTCGTACCAGCTAACTTGCGACCGGAGGTTCTCTCTTGGGCTCACTCCTCCAGAGTGGGTGGGCATTTTGGGACCAAGAGGACATCTGAGCTTCTGGCGAGAACATACTGGTGGCAGCATATGGCCCGAGATGTCAAGGACTATATTCAGGCGTGCGTTTCTTGCGCCCAGAATCGGTCTCCTCGGCAACGGCCTGCTGGGTTGCTTTACCCTCTACCGGTAGCAGACAGGCCCTGGGAGATGGTCGGGATGGACTTTGAGGTGGGTCTACCCAAGTCGCGTGGCTGCTCCATTATTTGGGTTGTCACCGACCATTTCTCCAAGATGGTGCATTTGGTGCCACTTCCTCGGTTACCCTCAGCACGGGCCTTGGCGGTGTTGTTCATTAAACATGTTTTCCGTTTGCATGGTATGCCTGATAAGATTGTCAGCGATCGGGGTCCCCAGTTCGCATCTCGGTTTTGGAGAGAGCTCTGCCGTTTACTCAGCATAGAGTTAAACCTCTCCTCTGCATACCATCCCGAGACGAATGGGTTGGTGGAGAGAACCAACCAGACTCTGGTGACATATTTGCGACATTTCGTCTCTGCTAGGCAGGATGACTGGGCATCTTTGCTACCTTGGGCGGAATTTGCCCTGAACAACGCCGTAGCCGATTCCACTGGTCAAACTCCTTTTCTCCTTAATTACGGCCAGCATCCCCGTGTCCCTGTGCCCATGCCCGTGTCATCCACCGATTCTAGGGTGGCAGACTGGGCGGTGGAGGCACGTGACATCTGGGACCGCACACAGGATGCCGTCCGGGCCTCCAAGGAGAGAATGAGGGTTTTGGCTGATACACACCGGCGCCCCACTCCGGTCTTTGCTCCTGGCGACTTAGTGTGGCTCTCCGCCCGTAACATCAGGCTGCGAGTTGAGTCCACTAAGTTTGCTCCTCGCTACATTGGCCCGTTTAAGGTTCTGGAACAGGTCAACCCTGTGGTCTACCGTTTGGCTATTCCTCCACGCCTTGGTATCACCGATACTTTCCACGTTTCCCTCTTAAAGCCCGTTCATTTGTTCCGGTTTTCCGAGTCATCTGCTGGGACATTGGGTTCATCCACGGATGAGTTTGAGGTGAATGCTATTGTGGGGTGCAAGGTGGTACGTGGCAAGAAATTTTATCTGGTGGACTGGAAGGGTCACGGCCCAGAGGATAGAACCTGGGAGCCTGTGGAGCACATTCGGGTCCGCTGCTTATCGCAGCTTTTGAGCGTAGTGAGGCTCAAGGAGGGGGGGGCCCTAGGAGGGGGGGGTGATGTTAGGAGTCGAGTTTCCTCTGCTGCACAGGGGGAATCTCGATCCGTGTCTGCTGCGGTCTCCCATTCGGTATCGGCCGCAGTGGGCTCTGCTCAGCGGAGACGTCGCTCCCAGCGTCTCGCTGGGGCTGATTCGGTGCATAGGGTCACTACTGCCTTTTCTGGCTTTCTTATGGTACCCTGCACTGATCTGCGGCGAGCGAGCCTCTCTGGGACTAAGTCCTTGTTTACTCACAATGAGCATGGCCAGGGCAGGGTCTCCCATTGGAGGTCGAGGGCCACATGTTCGGTCACATGCTCAGGTGCTGCAGTACATTCCATTGGTCCTTCTGGAAGGTCGTGAAAGGGCAAAACATGCTCAGGTACTGCAGCACTTTCCATTGGTCCTTCTGGAAGGTCCTGAAAGGGCAAAAACTTCAGTAGCAGCTTCCTGTGCTGCAACTATATAAACTGCGCATGACCGCACGGCCATGCGCTAGTATCGTCTTATGCTATATGCTTTGCGCCAATGTGGTCATGTGTTTGAATGTGTTCAGGGACCCGGCTGAAATAAGCCCCTAGAATGCTGGCACCTCCGGCGAGCAGATTGTGTTTAAGTGTGTTCAGGGACCCGGCTGAAATAAGCCCCTAGAATAATGGCATCTCCGGCGAGGAGTTTTGTATGCATGCATGACCACTCACTGCTCACATCTGGGTAGTTGGCCTGTGCCTCTGTGAAAGTCTAACAGGGCACAGAGCTTTCCTCTCGCGGTTACTCTGTGAAGCTAACAGAGTTGGTATATACCGCCATATAGAGCCGCCATTATTTAGCAGCAGGTGCTTTCCTGCATGGTGGATCCCGGGTTGCGAACGCACCAATTCCATTTAATAAATTATATATTTGGTGCGTTCCGCCAACCCTAACACTGTGTGTGCCACCTGTCTCAAATTTTGTGCCACATTAAACCTAGTGTGTAATACTGGGCCAGATTTCTTTTAAATTCTCCCTGAAAAAAAAAAAAAAGTAGTGGGAGATTAAGATTGGCATTTCTGCTTCAGTGCCACTCCTGTGTATGCCACCAGTCTCAAATTGTGTGCCACATTAGACCTAGTGTGTAATACTGGGCAAGATTTCTTTTAAATTCTCCCTGAAAAAAATAAAAATAGTGGGAGATTAAGATTGGCATTTCTGCTTCAGTGCCACTCCTGTGTGTGCCACCTGTCTCAAATTTTGTGCCACATTAAACCTAGTGTGTAATACTGGGCCAGATTTTTTATAAATTCTCCCTGAAAAAAAAAGTAGTAGGAGATTAAGATTGGCATTTCTGCTTCAGTGCCACTCCTGTGTGTGCCACCTGTCTCAAATTGTGTGCCACATTAAACCTAGTGTGTAATACTGGGCCCGATCTCTTTTAAATTCTCCCTGAAAAAAATAAAAATAGTGGAAGATTAAGATTGGCATTTCTGCTTCAGTGCCACTCCTGTGTGTGCCACCTGTCTCAAATTTTGTGCCACATTAAACCTAGTGTGTAATACTGGGCCAGATTTATTTTCAATTCTCCCTGAAAAAAAAAATAGTGGGAAATTGAGATTGGAATTTCTGCTTCAGTGCCACTCCTGTGTGTGCCACCTGTCTCAAATTTTGTGCCACATTAAACCTAGTGTGTAATACTGGGCCAGATTTCTTTTAAATTCTCCCTGAAAAAAAAAAGTAGTGGGAGATTAAGATTGGCATTTCTGCTTCAGTGCCACTCCTGTGTGTGCCACCTGTCTCAAATTTTGTGCTACATTAAACCTAGTGTGTAATACTGGGCCAGATTTCTTTTAAATTCTCCCTGAAAAAAAAGTAGTGGGAGATTAAGATTGGCATTTCTGCTTCAGTGCCACTCCTGTGTGTGCCACCTGTCTCAAATTGTGTGCCACATTAAACCTAGTGTGAAATACTGGGCCAGATTTCTTTTAAATTCTCCCTGAAAAAAAAAAGTAGTGGGAGATTAAGATTGGCATTTCTGCTTCAGTGCCACTCCTGTGTGTGCCACCTGTCTCAAATTGTTTGCCACATTAAACCTAGTGTGTAATACTGGGCCAGATTTCTTTTAAATTCTCCCTGAAAAAAAAATAGTGGGAGATTAAGATTGGCATTTCTGCTTCAGTGCCACTCCTGTGTGTGCTGTGTGTGTCACCTGTCTCAAATTGTGTGCCACATTAAACCTAGTGTGTAATACTGGGCAAGATTTCTTTTAAATTCTCCCTGAAAAAAAAAACATAGTGGAGATTAAGATTGGCATTTCTGCTTCAGTGCCACTCCTGTGTGTGCCACCTGTCTCAAATTTTGTGCTACATTAAACCTAGTGTGTAATACTGGGCCAGATTTCTTTTAAATTCTCCCTGAAAAAAAAGTAGTGGGAGATTAAGATTGGCATTTCTGCTTCAGTGCCACTCCTGTGTGTGCCACCTGTCTCAAATTGTGTGCCACATTAAGCCTAGTGTGAAATACTGGGCCAGATTTCTTTTAAATTCTCCCTGAAAAAAAAAAGTAGTGGGAGATTAAGATTGGCATTTCTGCTTCAGTGCCACTCCTGTGTGTGCCACCTGTCTCAAATTGTTTGCCACATTAAACCTAGTGTGTAATACTGGGCCAGATTTCTTTTAAATTCTCCCTGAAAAAAAAATAGTGGGAGATTAAGATTGGCATTTCTGCTTCAGTGCCACTCCTGTGTGTGCCACCTGTCTCAAATTTTGTGCCACATTTAACCTAGTGTGTAATACTGGGCCAGATTTCTTTTTCAATTCTCCCTGAAAAAAGAAAAATAGTGGGAGATTAAAATTGGCAATTCTGCCTCATTGCCAGTGCTGTGTGTGCCACCTGTCTCAAATTTTGTGCCACATTAAACCTAGTGTGTAATACTGGGCCAGATTTCTTTTAAATTCTCCCTGAAAAAAAAAAAAGTGGGAGATTAAGATTGGCATTTCTGCTTCAGTGCCACTCCTGTGTGTGCCACCTGTCTCAAATTTTGTGCCACATTAAACCTATTGTGTAATACTGGGCCAGATTTCTTTTAAATTTTCCCTGAAAAAAAAATAGTGGGAGATTAAGATTGGCATTTCTGCTTCAGTGCCACTCCTGTGTGTGCCGCCTGTCTCAAATTTTGTGCCACGTTAAACCTAGTGTGTAATACTGGGCCAGATTTCTTTTAAATTCTCCCTGAAAAAAATAAAAATAGTGGGAGATTAAGATTGGCATTTCTGCTTCAGTGCCACTCCTGTGTGTGCCACCTGTCTCAAATTTTGTGCCACATTAAACCTAGTGTGTAATACTGGACCAGATTTCTTTTAAATTCTCCCTGAAAAAAAAAAGTAGTGGGAGATTAAGATTGGCATTTCTGCTTCAGTGCCACTCCTGTGTATGCCACCTGTCTCAAATTGTGTGCCACATTAAACCTAGTGTGTAATACTGGGCCAGATTTCTTTTAAATTCTCCCTGAAAAAAATAAAAATAGTGGGAGATTAAGATTGGCATTTCTGCTTCAGTGCCACTCCTGTGTGTGCCACCTGTCTCAAATTTTGTGCCACATTAAACCTAGTGTGTAATACTGGGCCAGATTTCTTTTAAATTCTCCCTGAAAAAAAAAAGTAGTGGGAGATTAAGATTGGCATTTCTGCTTCAGTGCCACTCCTGTGTGTGCCACCTGTCTCAAATTGTGTGCCACATTAAACCTAGTGTGTAATACTGGGCCCGATTTCTTTTAAATTCTCCCTGAAAAAAATAAAAATAGTGGGAGATTAAGATTGGCATTTCTGCTTCAGTGCCACTCCTGTGTGCGCCACCTGTCTCAAATTTTGTGCCACATTAAACCTAGTGTGTAATACTGGGCCAGATTTATTTTCAATTCTCCCTGAAAAAAAAAATAGTGGGAGATTAAGATTGGCAATTCTGCCTCATTGCCAGTGCTGTGTGTGGCATTTTGTGCCACAGAACATATACTGTACAAGAGTGGGCCACATTTCTTCAATATTCTCCCAGAAAAAATAAAAAAGGGGAGATTTTAATTGTTAGTGCATCAGCGTCAGGCCTGTTAGTGGCATATCTGTCTGCCACTGAAGCTGTGTACTGTTATACATTGGGCCTGATTTTCCCTGCAGTCTCACCCACCTATAAAGGGATATATAAATCCAACAGAAGTTTGAGTTCACCTAGTAACTGGTTTTACAGTAACAAATACCATTAGTTTGGTTACGTTTTTCAAACAATGAGGAAGTCTGGTGGAAGAGGTCGTGGCCGTGGCGGTCATTGCCAGCTGGTAATGATGGTAGTGGTGATGGAGCATTAGGTAGTCGTGGGAAAAGCAATATAGCACCTAAGTCTCGAGTTGTTGAGCCAGGTTCGTCGTCTGGCTACGCAAGGCCTCGAACGCTCCCTTTTCTGGGAGTAGGAAAACCGCTTTTAAAGCCGGAGCAGCAAGAACAAGTTTTGGCTTTCCTTGCTGACTCAGCCTCTAGCTCTTTCGCCTCCTCTTCTGAAACTGCTAAATGTAAAAGCAGCGCGTCGTTAGTGGATGTTCACGGTCAGGGACAAGTCGCTTCCTTGTCTTCTTCACCAAGAACAACAGAGAAGGATGCGTCAGGCGACACAACGGGTTACTCCATGGAGCTCTTTACACATACCGTTCCTGGGTTAGAAAGTGAAACAGTTAACAGGCCATGCCCATTACAAGTTGAATGGGACATGGAGTGCACAGATGCACAGCCACAGCCAGATTACTATGCTGTTCCTTTGACTCAGACCAGAACATTGCCCTCGCAGTGTACTGATCCAGAATCAGACCCTGATGAGACTATGGTGCCCCGTCACGAACGCTATACCACTGGTTTACACGGTGACACAGACGAAGTTGCACACGAGATAGAAGAGAAGGTCATAGATGACCCAGTTGTTGACCCCGATTGGCAGCCATTGGGGAACAGGGTGCAGGCGGCAGTAGCTCTGAAGCGGAGGAGGAGGAGCCGCAGAAGGCATCAACATCGCAACAGGTTCCATCTGCCAGGCCCGTATCTGGCCAAAAACGCGTGGCAAAACCAAAACCAGTTGTAGGACAGCGTGGACATCCAGTTAAAGAAGCTCAGTCTGCAATGCCTGAAAAGGTATCCGATAGTAGAAAGAGTGCAGTCTGGCATTTTTTTAAACAACATCCAAATGATCAGCGCAAAGTCATCTGTCAAAAATGTTCAAGTACCTTAAGCAGAGGTCAGAATCTTAAAAGTCTAAATACAAGTTGCATGCGTAGACATTTAACCACCATGCATTTGCAAGCCTGGACTCACTACCAAACGTCCCTTAAGGTTGTAGCACCCTCGGCCAATGAAGCTAGTCAGCAACGCTACATCCCTTCCCTCACTGTAAGCCCACCATTTCCCGCACCACCTGCAGTAAATGTGCAGATTTCGTCGCCAGGCCAAAGCAGTCAGGGAATCACCAGTTTCGTAGTAGGAAACACTGCATGTAGGGCACCAGCAAGAATACCATCTCCAACCCTCTCTCAGTCTGCCATGTCCACCGGCACCCCCGCTAGTTCCACGATCTGCAGCTCTCCAGTCCAGCTCACCCTACATGAGACTCTCGTTAGGAAAAGGAAGTACTCATCCTCGCATCCACGTACACAGGGTTTGAATGCCCACATTGCTAGACTAATCTCATTAGAGATGATGCCCTACCGGTTAGTTGAAAGCGAAGCTTTCAAAGCCCTGATGGACTACGCTGAACCACGCTACGAGCTACCCAGTCGACACTTCTTTTCGAGAAAAGCAATCCCAGCCCTCCACCAGCAGGTAAAAGACCGCATCGTCCATGCACTCAGGCAATCTGTGAGTACAAAGGTGCACCTGACAACAGATGCATGGACCAGTAGGCATGGCCAGGGACGTTACGTGTCCATCACGGCACACTTGGTTAATGTGGTGGATGCAGGGTCCACAGGGGACAGCAATATTGGGACAGTTCTGCCAAGCCCACGGTCTAGGAAACAGTTGGCTGTAGGCGTTCGCCCCCCCTCCTCCTCGTCCTCCAGCAGAAGCGAGAGCTCGTCCACAGACCGCAGTCGCACGAGCACTCCATCCGCAGCTGCCACTGTTGCACACAAGGTGTCCCATTATGGGACAGCTAGTGACAAGCGTCAGCAGGCTGTATTGGCAATGAATTGTTTGGGCGACAACAGACACACCACGGAAGTTCTGTCCGAGTTCTTGCAGAAAGAAACTCAGTCATGGCTGGGCACTGTACATCTTGAGGCAGGCAAGGTAGTGAGTGATAACGGAAGGAATTTTATGGCTGCCATAGCCCTTTCACAACTGAAACACCTTCCTTGCCTGGCTCACACCTTAAACCTGGTGGTGCAGTGCTTCCTGAAAAGTTATCCGGGGTTACCCGACTTGCTCTTCCAAGTGCGCAGACTTTGCTCGCATATCCGCCGTTCGCCCGTGCACTCCAGCCGTATGCAGAGCCATCAGCGGTCTTTGAACCTTCCCCAGCATAGCCTAATCATCGACGTTGCAACAAGGTGGAACTCCACACTGCACATACTTCAGAGACTGTGCGAACAGAGGCGTGCTGTTATGTATTTGTGGGAGGATACACATACACGGGCAGGCAGTTGGATGGCAGACATGGAGTTGTCAGGTGTGCAGTGGTCGAAGGTACAAGACCTGTGTCAAGTCCTTCAGTGTTTTGAGGAATGCACACGGCTGGTTAGTGCAGACAACGCCATAATAAGCATGAGCATCCCCCTAATGCGTCTGCTGATGCAAAGTTTGACGCACATAAAGGAGCAGGCGTCTGCAGCCGAGGAAGAGGGAAGCCTTGATGACAGTCAGCCATTGTCTGGTCAGGGCAGTCTACAGGACGAGGTAGCAGGCGAAGAGGAGGAGGACGAGGGGGATGATGGGGATGAGTATTTTTTGAATGAGGAAGCTTCTCCGGGGCCAATAGCAAATGGTGGCGTTGCAAGGCCGGGTTCAGGTTTTTTGAGAGAGACAAGTGACGTAGATTTGCCTGAAACTGCCCCTCAACCCAGCACAACCGCAGATTTGACAACTGGAACTTTGGCCCACATGGCGGATTATGCCTTACGTATCCTCAAAAGGGACCCACGCATTATTAAAATGATGACCGACGATGATTACTGGTTAGCCTGCCTCCTTTATCCTCGCTATAAAGGAAATTGCAAAATATCATGCCACATGAGAACCTCAAACAAGCAACCAAACAAGCAACTCTTGTAGACCGTTTGATTCAGGCATTCCCAGCACACAGCGCCGGTGATGGTTCTCACACGAGCTGCAGGGGGCAACAGGGCAGAGGTGTTAGAGTTGCACAAATCAGAAGTGGCGTTGGACAGAGGGGTTTTCTGACCAGGTTGTGGAGTGATTTCGCAATGACCGCAGACAGGACAGGTACTGCAGCATCAATTCAAAGTGACAGGACACAACATTTGTCCAGTATGGTTACTAACTATTTTTCATCCCTTATCGATGTTCTCCCTCAACCGTCATTCCCATTTGATTACTGGGCATCCAAAATAGACACCTGGCCTGAATTGGCAGAATATGCTTTGCAGGAGCTTGCTTGCCCAGCAGCTAGTGTGCTATCAGAAAGAGTATTCAGTGCTGCTGGTTCAATATTAACCGAAAAAAGGACTCGTCTGGCTACCCAAAATGTTGATGATCTAACCTTCATTAAAATGAACCACTCATGGATTTCTAATTATTTTGCCCCACCTTTCCCGGCTGACACCTAGCTTTCCTATAAAAAGGTCTTGCTTGTGGACTGGTCTTACTGACTGTTCCAATCTCTTAATTTCCAGCAGCTGTTTGTCCAGCATACGACATGTTTACACCTCCCTAAATGGGCTAACTCCCCCCACGGGGCCGTGGTCTCGCCACTTGGCGCAAGCACCCGCGAGAGTGCCGTTTGTCTGAAGAGGTGGGTGTGCCCGCTTTTGGTTGACGGCACTGCCACTGGGTCCCTCATAGTACAATAAAGTGTCTCTGGCGGTGGTGGCGCGCACCCAACGTCAGACACACCATTGTAACATGAGGGGCCCTGGGCCTGTACCGCCGGCCACAAGAGAGTTCCCCCCCAGCTCAAACAGTGCTCTACCACTTGCAAAATTATCTCTCACAGCTCCAACAATGTTTAGTCGATGCGCTGACATCCTTCAATGCCTGGCACTGACAATACCAATTTGTTGACATGTATGATGCTAGTTAAAATAGTCAGGGTCAGTGTCCTATATTGACACCAGTAAATACTTAGCGCCAAATTACTATGTCTGAAACTCAGCAGAGGAGCCCACCCCTCTACCTAAGTATGCCACCCTTTTGTTTTTTGGTTTTGTTGTTTTGCGAGACATTAACATCTATTTATTTTTTGGGAGTACTAACTGTGTCAGACACTCCTTCCAATCGTCCTCTGCTGACCACACCAATGCTGCCTGTGTACCCCTGCCACATAATCGAAGGTGCTTTGAGCCTATTTTTTAAAATTTTAGGCCTACTAAGTGTGTCTGCGGTCCCTCCTTCCATTTGTCCTCCGCTGAGCGCACCAATGCCGACGGTGTACCCATGTAACTTTTTTTTCAACCTGCAGTGAGCCTACTTTGTGGTGTGAGGCCTACTAGCAGTGCCTGTCTGCGCCACTTAATACAGCTGTCCTCCTCTAAAAAAAAAAGGCTGGTTTTCAGCCTGTCAGAATTATAAAACTGCATTGGGGCCACAAGTTTCGTTGTGGTCTACAAACTGAGTCTTCCGCTCCAAGGTGTTCTCCTGATTGCCTTTACTGAGCTTCTATCTTCAGGCTCTTGTTAAATAGTTTTTTAATCGAACAACTGCAGTGGGGCTACTAGTTTGGTTGGGGCCTACTAACAGTGTCTGCCGCTCCAGGGTGTTCTCCTGGTTGCCTTTCCTGAGCTTCAATCTTCAGGCTCTCGTTAAATAGTTTTTTAATCGAACAACTGCAGTGGGGCTACTAGTTTGGTTGGGGCCTACTAACGGTGTCTGCCACTCCAAGGTGTTCTCCTGGTTGTCTTTCCTGAGCTTCTATCTTCAGGCTCTTGTTAAATAGTTGTTAAATGGAACAACTGCATTTGGCCTACTAGTTGGGTTGGGGCCTACTAACGGTGTCTGCCGCTCCTTGCTGTTCTCCTGGTTTCCTGTCCTGAAATTCCATTTTCAGGCTCTCCTTAAGTAGTTGTTAATATTACACTGAATTTGGCCTGCTAGTGTGGTTGGGGCCTACTAACGGTGTATGCCGCTCCGTGCTGTTCTCATGGTTTCTTGTCCTGAAATTCCATTTTCAGGCTCTCGTTAAGTAGTTGTTGAAACAACACTGTATTAGGCCTACAAGTTGGATCTGGGTTGTAGAGACGGTGTCTGCCGCTCCAAGATGTTCTCCAGGTTGCCTCTCCCTAGCTTCTATCTTGAAGCTCTCATTAAGTAGTTGTTGAAACAACACTGCATTAGGCCTACAAGTTGGGTCTGGGTTGTAGAGACGGTGTCTGCCGCTCCAAGGTGTTCTCCAGGTTGCCTCTCCCTAGCTTCTATCTTGAAGCTCTTGTTAAGTAGTTGTTGAAACAACACTGCATTAGGCCTACAAGTTGGGTCTGGGTTCTACAAACGGTGTCTTCCGCTCCAAGGTGTTCTCCAGGTTGCCTTTCCCTAGCTTCTATCTTCAGGCTCTCGTTAAATTGTTTTAATATAACACTGCATTTGGCCTACTTGTTTTGTTGGCCCTACTAATGGTGTCTGCCGCTCCTTGATGTTCTCCTACACTGAACAAACCAGTACACTGTTACAAATTGTGAACTGCATTTAGCCTACTTACTGATTTGGGCCTACTCACTGTGTCAGCCTCTCATTACAGTTGTACTCCACTGAACAAAGCAATGCCCCCTGGTTAGTCCTGTTACCAATTTTGAACTGCATTTAGCCCACTTTATTATTTGGGCCTATATCTGTGTTTCCTCCTCATCCTGCCCATTGCCCAGCCAGTGATAGATGAGTCTGCTGGTACATTGACCCATAACGCAACATTCCCCGTGCACGCTACACAGCAAGATTGTGACCCTGCTGAAAGTCAGGTTACCCTTGCCGCATACCATAACACCTTACACGGGGACAAAGAGGAAGGTGCAGATGAAAGTGCAGGTTCCTTCATCAGGTGTGTGTGGGAGGGGGGGGGCGACGTCTGTTGTGAATTCTGTGATCAAGCTCCCTCCTGTGGTCACGAGTGGTACTGCGGCTTCTGAGTTTCCTTCCTCAGGTGATGAGGTTAAGTCGTTAGGTGCTGCTCTATTTAACTCCACCTAGTGCTTTGATCCTGGCCTCCAGTCAATGTTCTAGTATTGGTCTTGCTTCCTCCTGGATTGTTCATGTGGCCTGTCTGCTCAGCATAAGCTACAGTTAGGGCCAGAAATATTTGGACAGTGACACAAGTTTTGTTATTTTAGCTGTTTACAAAAACATGTTCAGAAATACAATTATATATATAATATGGGCTGAAAGTGCACACTCCCAGCTGCAATATGATAGTTTCCACATCCAAATCGGAGAAAGGGTTTAGGAATCATAGCTCTGTAATGCATAGCGTCCTCTTTTTCAAGGGACCAAAAGTAATTGGACAATGGACTCTAAGGGCTGCAATTAACTCTGAAGGCGTCTCCCTCGTTAACCTGTAATCAATGAAGTAGTTAAAAGGTCAGGGGTGGATTCCAGGTGTGTGGTTTTGCATTTGGAAGCTGTTGCTGTGAGCAGACAACATGCGGTCAAAGGAACTCTCAATTGAGGTGAAGCAGAACATCCTGAGGCTGAAAAAAAAGAAAAAATCCATCAGAGAGATAGCAGACATGCTTGGAGTAGCAAAATCAACAGTTGGGTACATTCTGAGAAAAAAGGAATTGACTGGTGAGCTTGGGAACTCAAAAAGGCCTGGGCGTCCACGGATGACAACAGTGGTGGATGATCGCCGCATACTTAATTTGGTGAAGAAGAACCCGTTCACAACATCAACTGAAGTCCAGAACACTCTCAGTGAAGTAGGTGTATCTGTCTCTAAGTCAACAGTAAAGAGAAGACTCCATGACAGTAAATACAAAGGGTTCACATCTAGATGCAAACCATTCATCAATACCAAAAATAGACAGGCCAGAGTTAAATTTGCAGAAAAACACCTCAAGAAGCCAGCTCAGTTCTGGAAAAGTATTCTATGGACAGATGAGACAAAGATCAACCTGTACCAGAATGATGGGAAGAAAAAAGTTTGGAGAAGAAAGGGAACGGCACATGACCCAAGGCACACCACATCCTCTGTAAAACATGGTGGAGGCAACGTGATGGCATGGGCATGCATGGCTTTCAATGGCACTGGGTCACTTGTGTTTATTGATGACATAAGAGCAGACAAGAGTAGCCGGATGAATTCTGAAGTGTACCGGGATATACTTTCAGCCCAGATTCAGCCAAATGCTGCAAAGTTGATTGGACGGCGCTTCATAGTACAGATGGACAATGACCCCAAGCATACAGCCAAAGCTACCCAGGAGTTCATGAGTGCCAAAAAGTGGAACATTCTGCAATGGCCAAGTCAATCTCCAGATCTAAACCCAATTGAGCATGCATTTCACTTGCTCAAATCCAGACTTAAGACGGAAAGACCCACAAACAAGCAAGACCTGAAGGCTGCGGCTGTAAAGGCCTGGCAAAGCATTAAGAAGGAGGAAACCCAGCGTTTGGTGATGTCCATGGGTTCCAGACTTAAGGCAGTGATTGCCTCCAAAGGATTTGCAACAAAATATTGAAAATAAAAATATTTTGTTTGGGTTATGTTTATTTGTCCAATTACTTTTGACCTCCTAAAATGTGGAGTGTTTGTAAAGAAATGTGTACAATTCCTACATTTTCTATCAGATATTTTTGTTCAACCCTTCAAATTAAACGTTACAATCTGCACTTGAATTCTGTTGTAGAGGTTTCATTTCAAATCCAATGTGGTGGCATGCAGAGCCCAACTCGCGAAAATTGTGTCACTGTCCAAATATTTCTGGCCCTAACTGTAAGTTCTGCTTGTGTTACTTTTTGCTATATTTTCTGTCCAGCTTGCTTTTTTGGTTTTGCTTGCTTGCTGGAAGCTCTGAGACGCAGAGGGAGCACCTCCGTACCGTTAGTCGGTGCGGAGGGTCTTTTTGCCCCTCTGCGTGGTTGTTTGTAGGTTTTTGTGTTGACCGCAAAGCTATCTTTCCTATCCTCGGTCTATTCAGTAAGTCGGGCCTCACTTTGCTAAATCTATTTCATCTCTGTGTTTGTATTTTCATCTTAACTCACAGTCATTATATGTGGGGGGCTGCCTTTTCCTTTGGGGAATTTCTCTGAAGCAAGGTAGGCTTATTTTTCAATTTTCAGGCTAGCTAGTTTCTCAGGCTGTACCGAGTTGCATAGGGAGCGTTAGGCGCAATCCACGGCTACCTCTAGTGTGGTTTGATAGGTTTAGGGATTGCGGTCAGCAGAGTTCCCACGTCTCAGAGCTCGTCCTATGTTTTGTGGTTTTTGTCAGGTCACTTGTGTGCTCTGAGCTTTAAGGTCCATTGTGGTTCTGAATTACCTATTCATAACAGTACTGGAGGCCCAAAGTACTATGCTTCTCAATAGAGGGAAAAAAGAAGTTCTGAGACCATTTTTTTTTCTTTGCACTGTGTTTTGCCTTTTTTTTCCCCTAGACATTTGGGTGGTTCAGGACACAGGTGTGGTGATGGACATTAAAGGTCTGTCTTCATGTGTGGATCTTCTCACTGCAAGAGTACAAAATATTCAAGACTTTGTGGCTCAGAATTCTATGTTAGAACCAAGAATTCCTATTCCTGATTTGTTTTCTGGAGATAGAGCTAAATTTCTGAGTTTCAAAAATAATTGCAAACTGTTTCTGGCGTTGAAACCTCGCTCCTCTGGTGACCCAGTTCAACAAGTTAAGATCATTATTTCTTTATTACGTGGCGACCCTCAAGACTGGGCATTTTCACTTGCGCCAGGAGATCCTGCATTATGTAATATTGATGCGTTTTTTCTGGCGCTCGGATTACTGTACGATGAACCTAATTCAGTGGATCAGGCAGAGAAAAATTTGCTGGCTCTGTGTCAGGGTCAGGATGAGATAGAGATTTATTGTCAGAAGTTTAGAAAGTGGTCTGTGCTCACTCAATGGAATGAATGTGCTTTGGCAGCAATCTTCAGAAAGGGTCTCTCTGAAGCCCTTAAGGATGTCATGGTGGGATTTCCTATGCCTGCTGGTCTGAATGAGTCTATGTCTTTGGCCATTCAGATCGGTCGACGCTTGCGTGAGCGTAAATCTGTGCACCATTTGGCGGTATTATCTGAGCATAAACCTGAGCCTATGCAGTGCGATAGGACTTTGACCAGAGCTGAAAGGCAAGAACATAGACGTCAGAATGGGCTGTGTTTCTACTGTGGTGATTCCACTCATGCTATCTCCGATTGTCCTAAGCGCACTAAGCGGTTCGCTAAGTCTGCCACCATTGGTACGGTACAGTCGAAATTTCTTTTGTCCGTTACTTTGATCTGCTCTTTGTCTTCCTATTCTGTCATGGCATTTGTGGATTCAGGCGCTGCCCTGAATTTGATGGACTTGGAGTTTGCTAGGCGCTGTGGGTTTGTCTTGGAGCCCTTGCAGTGTCTTATTCCATTGAGAGGAATTGATGCTACGCCTTTGGCCAAGAATAAGCCTCAGTATTGGACCCAGCTGACCATGTGCATGGCTCCTGCGCACCAGGAGGATATTCGCTTTCTGGTGTTGCAAAATCTGCATGATGTGGTCGTGTTGGGGTTGCCATGGTTACAAGTCCATAACCCAGTATTAGATTGGAAATCAATGTCTGTGTCCAGCTGGGGTTGTCAGGGGGTACATGGTGATGTTCCATTTCTGTCTATCTCATCATCCACCCCTTCTGAGGTCCCAGAGTTCTTGTCTGATTACCGGGATGTATTCGATGAGCCCAAGTCCAATGCCCTACCTCCGCATAGGGATTGTGATTGTGCTATCGAGTTGATTCCTGGTAGTAAGTTTCCTAAGGGTCGACTGTTTAATTTATCTGTACCTGAGCACGCCGCTATGCGGAGTTACGTAAAAGAATCCTTGGAGAAGGGTCATATTCGGCCGTCGTCATTGCCATTGGGAGCAGGGTTCTTTTTTGTGGCCAAGAAGGATGGTTCGCTGAGACCTTGTATTGATTACCGCCTTCTAAATAAAATCACGGTCAAATTTCAGTACCCCTTGCTGCTGCTATCTGATTTGTTTGCTCGGATTAAGGGGGCTAGTTGGTTCACCAAGATAGATCTTCGTGGTGCATATAATCTTGTGCGTATTAAACGGGGCAATGAATGGAAAACTGCATTTGATACGCCCGAGGGCCATTTTGAGTACCTAGTTATGCCATTCGGACTTGCCAATGCTCCATCAGTATTTCAGTCCTTTATGCATGACATCTTCCGAGAGTACCTGGATAAATTCCTGATTGTATTCTTGGATGATATTTTGGTCTTCTCGGATGATTGGGAGTCTCATGTGAAGCAGGTCAGAATGGTGTTCCAGGTCCTGCGTGCTAATTCTTTGTTTGTGAAGGGATCAAAGTGTCTCTTTGGTGTTCAGAAGGTTTCATTTTTGGGGTTTATTTTTTCCCCTTCTACCATCGAGATGGACCCTGTTAAGGTCCAGGCCATTTATGATTGGACTCAGCCGACATCTCTGAAGAGTCTGCAAAAGTTCCTTGGCTTTTCTAATTTTTATCGTCACTTCATCTGTAATTTTTCTAGTATTGCTAAACCATTGACCGATTTCACCAAGAAGGGTGCTGATGTGGTCAATTGGTCTTCTGCTACTGTGGAAGCTTTTCAAGAGTTAAAGCGTCGTTTTTCTTCTGCCCCTGTGTTGTGTCAACCAGATGTTTCGCTTCCGTTCCAGGTTGAGGTTGATGCTTCTGAAATTGGAGCGGGGGCTGTTTTGTCGCAAAGAGGTGCTGATTGCTCGGTGATGAAGCCATGCGCCTTCTTTTCCAGGAAGTTTTCGCCTGCTGAGCGAAATCATGATGTTGGCAATCGAGAGTTGCTGGCCATGAAGTGGGCATTCGAGGAGTGGCGTCATTGGCTTGAAGGAGCTAAGCATCGCGTGGTGGTCTTGACTGATCACAAGAACTTGACTTATCTCGAGTCTGCCAAACGGTTGAATCCTAGACAGGCTCGTTGGTCGCTGTTTTTCTCCCGTTTTGACTTTGTGGTTTCGTACCTTCCGGGCTCTAAAAATGTGAAGGCGGATGCCCTGTCTAGGAGTTTTGTGCCCGACTCTCCGGGTTTGCCTGAACCGGCGGATATTCTCAAAGAGGGAGTAATTGTGTCTGCCATCTCCCCTGATTTGCGGCGGGTGCTGCAAAAATTTCAGGCTAATAAACCTGATCGTTGCCCAGCAGAGAAACTGTTTGTCCCTGATAGGTGGACGAATAAAGTTATCTCTGAGGTTCATTGTTCGGTGTTGGCTGGTCATCCTGGAATCTTTGGTACCAGAGATTTGGTGGCTAGATCCTTTTGGTGGCCGTCTCTGTCGCGGGATGTGCGTTCTTTTGTGCAGTCCTGTGGGATTTGTGCTCGGGCTAAGCCCTGCTGTTCTCGTGCCAGTGGGTTGCTTTTGCCCTTGCCAATCCCGAAGAGGCCTTGACACATATCTCTATGGATTTTATTTCGGATCTCCCCGTTTCTCAAAAAATGTCGGTCATTTGGGTAGTTTGTGATCGCTTCTCTAAGATGATCCATTTGGTACCCTTGTCTAAATTACCTTCCTCCTCTGATTTGGTGCCATTGTTCTTCCAGCATGTGGTTCATTTACATGGCATTCCAGAGAACATCGTTTCTGACAGAGGTTCCCAGTTTGTTTTGAGGTTTTGGCGAGCCTTTTGTGCTAGAATGGGTATTGATTTGTCTTTTTCCTCGGCTTTCCATCCTCAGACAAATGGCCAGACTGAACGAACCAATCAGACCTTGGAAACATATCTGAGATGTTTTGTTTCTGCTGATCAGGATGATTGGGTGTCCTTTTTGCCGTTGGCTGAGTTCGCCCTTAATAATCGGGCCAGCTCGGCTACCTTGGTTTCACCGTTTTTCTGCAATTCTGGGTTCCATCCTCGTTTCTCTTCAGGGCAGGTTGAGTCTTCGGACTGTCCTGGTGTGGATACTGTGGTGGACAGGTTGCAGCGGATTTGGACTCATGTAGTGGACAATTTGACCTTGTCCCAGGAGAAGGCTCAACGTTTCGCTAATCGCAGACGCTGTGTGGGTCCCCGACTTCGTGTTGGGGATTTGGTTTGGTTGTCATCTCGTTATATTCCTATGAAGGTTTCCTCTCCTAAGTTTAAGCCTCGTTTCATTGGTCCGTATAGGATTTCTGAGGTTCTTAATCCTGTGTCTTTTCGTTTGACCCTTCCAGATTCTTTTTCCATCCATAACGTATTCCATAGGTCATTGTTGCGGAGATACGTGGCGCCTGTGGTTCCATCTGTTGATCCTCCTGCCCCGGTTTTGGTGGAGGGGGAGTTGGAGTATATAGTGGAGAAGATTTTGGATTCTCGTGTTTCGAGACGGAAACTCCAGTATCTGGTTAAGTGGAAGGGTTATGGTCAGGAAGATAATTCCTGGGTCTCTGCCTCTGATGTCCATGCTGCCGATCTTGTTCGTGCCTTTCATGTGGCTCATCCTGGTCGGCCTGGGGGCTCTGGTGAGGGTTCGGTGACCCCTCCTCAAGGGGGGGGGGGTACTGTTGTGAATTCTGTGATCAAGCTCCCTCCTGTGGTCACGAGTGGTACTGCGGCTTCTGAGTTTCCTTCCTCAGGTGATGAGGTTAAGTCGTTAGGTGCTGCTCTATTTAATTCCACCTAGTGCTTTGATCCTGGCCTCCAGTCAATGTTCTCGTATTGGTCTTGCTTGGCCTGTCTGCTCAGCATAAGATAAGTTCTGCTTGTGTTACTTTTTGCTATATTTTCTGTCCAGCTTGCTTTTTTGGTTTTGCTTGCTTGCTGGAAGATCTGAGACGCAGAGGGAGCACCTCCGTACCGTTAGTCGGTGCGGAGGGTCTTTTTGCCCCTCTGCGTGGTTGTTTGTAGGTTTTTGTGTTGACCGCAAAGCTATCTTTCCTATCCTCGGTCTATTCAGTAAGTCGGGCCTCACTTTGCTAAATCTATTTCATCTCTGTGTTTGTATTTTCATCTTAACTCACAGTCATTATATGTGGGGGGCTGCCTTTTCCTTTGGGGAATTTCTCTGAGGCAAGGTAGGCTTATTTTTCAATCTTCAGGCTAGCTAGTTTCTCAGGCTGTGCCGAGTTGCATAGGGAGCGTTAGGCGCAATCCACGGCTACCTCTAGTGTGGTTTGATAGGTTTAGGGATTGCGGTCAGCAGAGTTCCCACGTCTCAGAGCTCGTCCTATGTTTTGTGGTTTTTGTCAGGTCACTTGTGTGCTCTGAGCTTCAAGATCCATTGTGGTTCTGAATTACCTATTCATAACAGACGTCACTGGCACAGGGCCCCTCATAGTACGCAAAAGTGTCGCTGCCGGTGGGAGGCACCCCCGCCGTGCAAACACACCGCCGTACTTTGAGTGGCCCTGTGCCAGTGCCAATGCCAACGAGTGGGCCCCCCCTGCTTGCTCAGGATCACAGCACTTGCAAAGTTGAAATACTTACCTCTCCCTGCTCCACTGCCGTGACGTGGTCCAGATTTCCTGGGCCCACTAAATACTTGAACCAGCCCTACCCCCCACAACTTTAGCCAAATGACCCCCAATTTCCAATGCCTTACTATTATTGTAAGGTAAATTAAGATTGACAAGCTTCAGTAACAAGAATGTACCCGACTCGACCCTAAAAAGCTAAAAGTCACTCAACCCTAGTAACAACGTTAACAATACAATAATTAAAGCGAAATAAGACTACCCTGCTCGTGAGAGCTTACAATCTACAATGAGGTGGGGGAGATACAAAGCACAGGTTTGTATTTACAATGATGTATTTACAATGATGGTCCAGCCATCTTCAGGGGGTGGGGGATAGATGGAGATAGTGAATGGGCTACACACAAACATAAAATGACTTTGATTACTGAATGTGATAGGCCGCTCTAAACAAATGTGTTTTGAGCGAGCGCCTAAACCTATGCAAATTGTGGATGGTCCTAATATCTTGGGGTAGAGCATTCCAGAGGATTGGCGCAGCGCGGGAGAAGTCTTGGATTCGGGAGTGGGAGGTACGGATTAGTGCAGAGGTTAGTCGAAAGTCATTTGCAGAGCACAGCGGTCGGTTAGGCCGATAAATAGAAATGAGGGAGGAGATGTATGGGGGTGCCGCACTGTGGAGAGCTTTGTGGGTGAGAATGAGTACTTTGAATTGTATCCTGTAATGGATGGGTAGCCAGTGTAACGACTGGTGAAGTGCGGACGCGTTCGAGTAATGATTAGCCAGATGGACGACCCTGGCTGCTGCATTAAGGATGGACTGGATAGGGAAAAGTCGAGTGAGGGGGAGGCCAATTAATAGAGGTGACAGTCCCTTTAATTTTTGTACCAGGAGGGGCATAAGGTCACCCAAAAGCATTGTGAAAGACTGGTGGAAAGTATGCCAAGATGCATGAAAGCTGTGAATAAAAATCATGGTTATTCCACAAAATATTGATTTCTGAACTCTTCCTGAGTTAAAACATTAATATTGTTGTTTCTAAATGATTATGAATTTGTTTTTTTCTTTTTGCATTATTTGAGGTCTGCATGCAATGCAATGTTTTTTGTTATTTTGACCATTTCTCATTTTCAGAAAATAAATACTAAATTTATTGCTTGGAACTTCAGAGACATGTTGTCAGTAGTTTATAGAATAAAAGAACAATTTACATTTTACTCAAAAAATATACCTATAAAGAGAAAAATCAGATAAACTGAAAATTTTGCAGTAGTCTCTTAATTTTTGCCAGAGCTGTATATATATATATATATATGTGTGTGTTTTGACAAGAATTGCTGTAAGTAAAAGCTCATGTTAAAATTGCATTGCAATCGGATAGCAATCACACTGCGTGGGGGCCTCTGGGCTTTGACAAAATGCCGGCGAAACCCCCCCACGGAGCACAGAGAGCCGCTGCCACTGCCCCAGAGCACAACCCGGCACCAGCACACTATAGAGCCCCGCTCGGCGGCCATATTCCCAGAGACCATCGCAACATGGCAGCAACGGATGTGCAGGGGCCTCCGGGCTTTGACAAAATGCCGACGGAGCCCCCCATGGACCACAGAGAGCCGCTGCCACTGCCCCGAAGCACAACACACCACCGCCACAGCCACAGGATTTGTAAGTATATTGCGACCATAAGATGCACCCCCATTTTCATCCAAAATTTTTTGGGGAAAAAATGCGTCTTATGGTCTGAAAAATACGGTATCTCCCTAAGGTAGTTTCAAAATTCCATAGGTCGCAGGAGATTGTGTTGTCATCTTTCTGCTCTAATCCTTGGAATCCTAGGTAAGGAAAAAAAATACCTTAGATGTCAGAGGAGGTTTAATGCAGTATCAAATAGTCACAGGACCTAGGAGGAAAGATAGAGCCCCTTTTGCATCATTTCAGGAGTCTAGAAAGGGCCTTAAAGTTTGAAAGGGAACCTTAGCAAGATGTCAGAGAGGCTCTTATATTTGCTTATGATAGTGTAGGTAGTGCTGTTCCAGAAAGTTTGATGGCTGACTACACAAGAGCAATGGCTGCATCCTGGGCGAAGAATGTGGATGTCTCCAATGACCAGATATGTAAGGCGGCCACGTGGTCCTCGCCATCTATCCTTTATAAGTACTATAGACTATATATGTTAGGGGTCGAGTTCCCGCTTCTGCACAGGGGGAATCTCGAGCCACCTCCGCTGCGGTCTCCCATTCTTGTCCAGCCGCAGTGGAGTCTGCTCAGCAAGGACGTCGGTCCCAGCGTCTTGCTCATTCTCACTCTGTTCTGAGAGTTACTGCTGCTTCTCCAGTCTCTGCTATTAAAGTCTGTGCTGGTCAGCAGCGAGCGGACTTGTCTGGGACTAAGTCCTTGTCTGCACGTACTGAGCATGCCCAGCGTAAGGTCTCCCGTTGGAGATCGAGGGTCATGTGCTCAGGCTCTGCAGCACATTCCATTGGTCCTCTTGGCAGGTCCTAGAAGGGCAAAAGTGCTGTGGCCACTTCCTGTGCTGCTGCTATATAAACTGCGCATGACCGCACGGCCATGCGCTAGTATTGTCAAACAATTGCTAATGTGTGTATGTTGTGAGTGCAAGTCGTCCTTGGATACCCCTACCCTATAGTATGACTGTTCGTGGAAGGTGTATGGATGCTACCTAGCGCCCGACTTATCCTACAGCACTAGTCACACATTATAGCGTCCAGTTGCTGTGACCGCCAGTACGGCGCCGTGCACTTCCTCTGTGCTTTCCTTACCCAAGCCTGGGTGGTTAGTGGCGTTCGTCAGTGCGGCACTGCATGCTCTTCTGTTTCATTTCACACCCAGTTACGGTGTTGCGCCAGCAAGGGTCTAATCGGACTTCAATCCCAGTTGGGGTTGAGTTCACTGACTACTTGCTCGCGCTTTAGGTGCGGTACCGCAGTCCTGTGCCTTAACAGGATTGCTTCTTTCACGCTGGGTGAGGTTAACCCACGCGTGTATACTCTAGTGTACCGCCATATAGTCTGCTAATTGCTAGCAGCAGGTTTTCACCTGCACGGTGGACCCCGGACTGCGAACGCATCTATACCATCTGTCTTGGTGCGTTCCGCCAGTCCTAACAATATATTTCTGCCTCTTCTGGTCTCACGATTGGGAGAAGGGTTCTACAGGGTGAAAAACACGTGTATCACTTACCGGTAATGTGTTTTTTTGTAACCCATGGCTGCACCCTTATATTCCCTCCCTTTGCTAAAATAGATCACCTTCTGGTTGGTGGGTGTTTCTTTCCTTATTCACATGTTTGGAGATGGTGAAAGTCAAAAATAGTTATATATATATATATATATATATATATATATATATATATATATATATATATATATATATATACTGCTCAAAAAAATAAAAGGAGCACTAAAATCCCACATCCTTATATCACTGAATTAAATATTCCGGTTGCAAATCTTTATTCATTACATAGTGGAATGCGTTGAGAGCAATAAAACCTAAAAATGATTAATGTAAATCACAACTTATATCCCATGGAGGTCTGGAATTGGAATAATGCTCAAATTCAAAGTGGAAAATCAAATTGCAGGCTGATATGACTTCAGTGGAAATGCCTCAAGACAAGAAAATGATGCTCAGTAGTGTGTGTGGCCTTCACGTGCCTGTATGACCTCCCTACAATGCCTGAACATTGTCCTGATGAGGCGGCGGATGTTATCCTGAGGGATTACCTCCCATACCTGGATTAAGGCACCAGTCAACTCCTGCACAATCTGTGGTGCAATGAGAATGAGGCATGATGTCCCAGATGTGCTCGATTGGATTCAGTGATGGGAAACAGGCAGGCCAGTTCATAGCATTAATGCCTTCATCATGCTGGAACTGCTGACACACTTCAGCCACATGAGGCCTAGCATTGTCATTCAGCAGAAGGAACCCAGGGCCCACTGCACCTGCATATGGTCTCAAAATGGGTCTCAGGATCTCAGCCCATTCCGACGTCTGTGTTCTTGCCGTTCAGCTCTGGTCAAAGTCCTATCACATTGCATAGGCTCAGGCCCATGCTCAGATAGTACCGCCAAATGGTGCACAGCTTTACGCTCATGCAAGCGTCGATCGATCTGAATGGCCAAGGACATAGACTCATTCAGACCAGCAGGCATGGGAAACCCCACCATGACATCCTTAAGGGCTTCAGAGAGACCCTTTCTGAAGATTGCTGCCAGGGCACATTCATTCCACTGAGTGAGCACAGACCATTTTCTAAACTTCTGACAATATATCTCCGCTTCATCCTGACCCTGACACAGAGCCAGCAAGATTTTCTATGCCTGATCCACTGAATTAGGTTCGTCATAAAGCAATCCAAGCGCCAGGAAAAATGCATCAACATCACGCAATGCCGGATCTCCTGGCGCAAGGGAAAATGCCCAGTCTTGAGGGTCACCACGTAACAAAGAAATAATGATCTTTACTTGTTGAACAGGGTCACCTGAGGAGCGAGGTTTCAAGGCAAGAAACAATTTACAATTATTTTTGAAATTCAAGAACTTAGATCTATCACCAAAAAACAAATCAGGAATTGGAATCCTAGGCTCTGACATAGGATTCTGAACCACAAAATCTTGAATGTTTTGTATCCTTGTAGTGAGATTATCCATCCAAGAGGACAGACCTTGAATGTCCATGTTTACACCAGTGTCCTGAACCACCCAGAGGTAAAGGGGAAGATTGAGACAAAACACACTGCAAAGAAAAAAAAATGGTCTCAGAACTTCTCTTATCCCTCTATTGAGATGCATTAGTACTTTGGCCACCTGTACTGTTATGACCTGGTGGTCAGGACAATAATGGACCTGGTGGTTAAGAGCACACGGAATGACCTGATAGTCACTGATAATAAAGGACGAGCTCTGGGACATGGGAACTCTGCTGACAGCAATCCCTAAACCTATCAACCACACTAGAAATAGCCGTGGATTGTGCCTAACGCTCCCTATGCAACTCGGCACAGCCTAAGAAACTAGCTAGCCCAGAAGACAGAAAAATAAAGCCTACCTTGCCTCAGAGAAATTCCCCAAAGGAAAAGGCAGCCCCCCACATATAATGACTGTGAGTAAAGATGAAAATACAAACACAGAGATGAAATAGATTAAGCAAAGTGAGGCCGACTTACTGAACAGACCGAGGATAGGAAAGATAGCTTTGCGGTCAACACAAAAACCTACAAAAAGACCATGCAGAGGGCGCAAAAAAGACCCTCCGCACCGACTCACGGTGCGGAGGCGCTCCCTCTGCGTCCCAGAGCTTCCAGCAAGCAAGGCAACAAATTAAATAGCAAGCTGGACAGAAAAATAGCAAACCAAAGAAATACAAGCTGGAACTTAGCTTCTGAGTTGAAGATACGTCACAAGAACGATCCAGGAGTGAACTAGACCAATACTGGAACATTGACAGGTGGCCTGGAGCAAAGATCTAAGTGGAGTTAAATAGAGCAGCAGCTAACGAATTAACCTCGTCACCTGTGAAAGGAAACTCAGAAACACCCACCAGAGGAAGTCCATGGACAGAACCAGCCGAAGTACCATTCATGACCACAGGAGGGAGCCTGACAACAGAATTCACAACAGGGCTCCCTGCGGGCTTCCCTGAACTTCCCGCAGCAACGCGATGTGATCGCGTTGCTGCGAGGGTCTCCGTACCTCCCTCCCTGCTCCAGGCCCGGATCCAAGATGGCCACGGCATCCGGGTCCTGCAGGGAGGGAGGTGGCTTCACAGAGCCTGCTCAGAGCAGGCACTGTGAAGCCTGCAGTGCTGCAAGTCAGATCGGTGATCTGACAGTGTGCTGTGCACACTGTCAGATCACCGATCTGTGATGTCCCCACCTGGGACAAAGTAAAAAAGTAAAAAAAAAAATTTCCAAATAGTGTAAAAAAAAAAATAAAAAAAAATATTCCTAAATAATGAAAAAAAAAAATATTCCCATAAATACATTTCTTTAGCTAAATAAAAAACCAAAACAATAAAAGTACACATATTTAGTATTGCCGCGTCCGTAACGGCCCGACCTATAAAACTGGCCCACTAGTTAACGCCTTCAGTAAACACCGTAAGAAAAAGAAAAAAAACGAGGCAATAAACAACGCTTTATTATCATACCGCCGAACAAAAAGTGGAATAGCACACGATCAAAAAGACAGATATAAATAACCATGGTACCGCTGAAAGCGTCATCTTGTCCCGAAAGAAAACGAGCTGCTATACAGCATCATCAGCAAAAGAATAAAAAAGTTATAGTACTGAGAATAAAGTGATGCAAAAATAATTATTTTTTCTATAAAATAGTTTTTATCGTATAAAAGCGCCAAAACATAAAAAAATTATATAAATGAGGTATCGCTGTAATCGTACTGACCCGAAGAATAAAACTGCTTTATCAATTTTACCAAACGCGGAACGGTATAAACCCCTCCCCAAAAAGAAATTCATGAATAGCTGGTTTTTGGTAATTCTGCCTAACAAAAATCGGAATAAAAAGCGATCAAAAAATGTCACGTGCCCGAAAATGTTACCAATAAAAACGTCAACTCGTCCCACAAAAAACAAGACCTCAAATGACTCTGTGGACCAAAATGTGGAAAAATTATAGCTCTCAATATGTGGTAACGCAAAAAATATTTTTTGCAATAAAAAGCGTCTTTCAGTGTGTGTGACGGCTGCCAATCATAAAAATCCGCTAAAAAACCCGCTATAAAAGTAAATCAAACCCCCTTTATCACCCCCTTAGTTAGGGAAAAATTAAAAAAATGTATTTATTTCCATTTTCCCATTAGGGCTAGGGTTAGGGTTAGGGCTAAGGTTAGGGCTAGGGTTAGGGTTAGGGCTAGGGTTAGGGCTAGGGTTAGGGCTAGGGTTAGGGTTAGGGCTAGGGTTAGGGCTAGGGTTAGGGCTAGGATTAGGGTTAGGGTTAGGGCTACAGTTAGGGTTGGGGCTAAAGTTAGGGTTAGGGTTGGGGCTAAAGTTACGGTTAGGGTTTAGATTACATTTACAGTTGGGAATAGGGTTGGGATTAGGGTTAGGGGTGTGGTTAGGGTTACTGTTGGGATTAGGGTTAGGGGTGTGTTTGGATTAGGGTTTCAGTTATAATTGGGGGGTTTCCACTGTTTAGGCATATCAGGGGCTCTCCAAACGAAACGCGACATGGCGTCCGATCTCAATTCCAGCCAATTCTGCGTTGAAAAAGTAAAACAGTGCTTCTTCCCTTCCGAGCTCTCCCGTGCGCATATGCATTTACCCCAACATATGCAGTATCAGCGTACTCGGGACAAATAGGACAACAACTTTTGGGGTCGAATTTCTCCTCTTACCCTCGGGAAAATACAAAACTGGGGGCTAAAAAAAAATTGGGGGGGAAAGTTGTTTTTTTTAATTTTCACAGCTCTGCATACAAACTGTATGGGCATTCAAAGTTCTCACCACACATCTAGATAAGTTCCTTAGGGGGTCTAGTTTCCAAAATGGTGTCATTAGTGGGGGGTTTCTACTGTTTAGGTACATTAGGGGCTCTGCAAACGCAATGTGACACCTGCAGACCATTCCATCTAAGTCTGCATTCCAAATGGCGCTCCTTCCCTTCCGAGCCCTCCCATGCGCCCAAACAGTGGTTCCCCCACATATGGTGTATCATCGCACTCAGAACAAATTGGGCAACAAATTTTGGGGTCCAATTTCTCCTGTTACCCTCAGGAAAATGCAAAACTGGAAGCTAAAAAAATAATTTTTGTGGGAAAAAAATTTTGTTTTATTTTTACGGCTCTGCATTATAAACTTCTGTGAAGCCCTTGGTGGGTTAAAGCACTCAAAACACATCTAGATAAGTTTCTTAGGGGGTCTACTTTCCAAAATGGTGTCACTTGTGGGGGGTTTCAATGTTTAGGCACATCAGTGGCTCTCCAAACGCAACATGGCGTCCCATCTCAATTCCTGTCAATTTTGCATTGAAAAGTCAAACGGCGCTCCTTCCCTTCCGAGCTCCCCCATGCGCCCAAACAGTGGTTTACCCCCACATATGGGGTATCAGTGTACTCAGGACAAATTGTACAACAACTTTTGGGGTCCAATTTCTTCTCTTACCCTTGGGAAAATAAAAAATTGGGGGTGAAAAGATAATTTTTGTGAAAAAATATGATTTTTTATTTTTACGGTTCTGCATTATAAACCTCTGTGAAGCACTTGGTGGGTCAAAGTGCTCACCACACCTCTAGATAAGTTCCTTAGGGGGTCTACTTTCCAAAATGGTGTCACTTTTGGGGGGTTTCAATGTTTAGGCACATCAGTGGCTCTCCAAACGCAACATGGCGTCCCATCTCAATTCCAGTCAATTTTGCATTGAAAAGTCAAACGGCGCTCCTTCCCTTCCGAGCTCTCCCACGCGCCCAAACAGTGATTTACCCCCACACAGGGCTGCCACTAGAAATTTCGGGGCCCCATACTGGCAAAATTTTCGGGGCCCCTGTTATGTTTGCTAATGACAGGTGTTATGAAGGCAATCCAGAAACACACTGTGCTTAGCGATCAGAACGCACACAGTGATCTGACAAATACCCAAAAATACAAGAACGAGCTCTGAGACGTGGAAACTCTGTAGACTGCACACCTGATCCTATCCTAAACACAACTAAAAGCGGCTGTGGATTGCGCCTAACAACTACCTAGGCAACTCGGCACAGCCTAAGAAACTAGCTAGCCTGAAGATAGAAAAATAGGCCTGACTTGCCCCAGAGAAATTCCCCAAAGGAAAAGGCAGCCCCCCACATATAATGACTGTGAGTAAGATGAAAAGACAAAACGTAGGGATGAAATAGATTCAGCAAAGTGGGGCCCGATATTCTAGGACAGAGGGAGGACAGTAAAGCGAACTTTGCAGTCTACAAAAAACCCTAAAGCAAAACCACGCAAAGGGGGCAAAAAAAACCCACCGTGCCGAACTAACGGCACGGCGGTACACCCTTTGCGTCTCAGAGCTTCCAGCAAAACAAAAGACAAGCTGGACAGAAAAAAAGCAACAAAAAAGCAAAAAGCACTTAGCTATACAGAGCAGCAGGTCACAGGAACAATCAGGAGAAGCTCAGATCCAACACTGAAACATTGACAAGGAGCAAGGATAGCAGCATCAGGCGGAGTTAAGTAATGAAGCAGTTAACGAGCTCACCAGAACACCTGAGGGAGGAAGCTCAGAAGCTGCAATACCACTTGTGACCACAGGAGGGAATTCAGCCACAGAATTCACAACAGTACCCCCCCCTGAGGAGGGGTCACCGAACCCTCACCAGAGCCCCCAGGCCGACCAGGATGAGCCGCATGAAAGGCACGAACAAGATCGGAAGCATGAACATCAGAGGCAAAAACCCAGGAATTATCTTCCTGAGCATAACCCTTCCATTTAACCAGATACTGGAGTTTCCGTCTAGAAACACGAGAATCCAAAATCTTCTCCACAATATACTCCAATTCCCCCTCCACCAAAACCGGGGCAGGAGGCTCAACAGATGGAACCATAGGTGCCACGTATCTCCGCAACAACGACCTATGGAATACATTATGTATGGAAAAGGAGTCTGGGAGGGTCAAACGAAAAGACACAGGATTGAGAACCTCAGAAATCCTATACAGACCAATAAAACGAGGTTTAAATTTAGGAGAGGAAACCTTCATAGGAATATGACGAGAAGATAACCAAACCAGATCCCCAACACGAAGTCGGGGACCCACACGGCGTCTGCGATTAGCGAAAAGTTGAGCTTTCTCCTGGGACAAGATCAAATTGTCCACTACCTGAGTCCAGATCTGCTGCAACCTATCCACCACAGAATCCACACCAGGACAGTCCGAAGACTCAACCTGTCCTGAAGAGAAACGAGGATGGAACCCAGAATTGCAAAAAAATGGAGAAACCAAGGTAGCCGAGCTGGCCCGATTATTAAGGGCGAACTCAGCCAACGGCAAAAAGGACACCCAATCATCCTGGTCTGCAGAAACAAAACATCTCAGATATGTTTCCAAGGTCTGATTGGTTCGTTCGGTCTGGCCATTAGTCTGAGGATGGAAAGCCGAGGAAAAGGATAGGTCAATGCCCATCCTACCACAAAAGGCTCGCCAAAACCTTGAAACAAACTGGGAACCTCTGTCAGAAACAATATTCTCAGGAATGCCATGCAACCGAACCACATGCTGAAAGAACAAAGGTACCAAATCAGAGGAGGAAGGCAATTTAGCCAAGGGCACCAGATGGACCATTTTAGAAAAGCGATCACAGACCACCCAAATGACTGACATCTTTTGAGAAACGGGAAGGTCAGAAATGAAATCCATCGAAATATGTGTCCAAGGCCTCTTTGGGACCGGCAAGGGCAAAAGCAACCCACTGGCACGAGAACAGCAGGGCTTAGCCCTAGCACAAATCCCACAGGACTGCACAAAAGTACGTACATCCCGTGACAGAGATGGCCACCAGAAGGATCTAGCCACTAACTCTCTGGTACCAAAGATTCCAGGATGACCAGCCAACACCGAACAATGAAGTTCAGAGATAAGTTTATTAGTCCACCTATCAGGGACGAACAGTTTCTCTGCTGGACAACGATCAGGTTTATTCGCCTGAAATTTTTGCAGCACCCGCCGCAAATCAGGGGAGATGGCAGACACAATGACTCCTTCCTTGAGGATACCCGCTGGCTCAGATAAACCCGGAGAGTCGGGCACAAAACTCCTAGACAGAGCATCCGCCTTCATATTTTTAGAGCCCGGAAGGTACGAAATCACAAAGTCGAAGCGGGCAAAAAATAACGACCAACGGGCCTGTCTAGGATTCAAGCGCTTGGCAGACTCGAGATAAGTCAAGTTCTTATGATCAGTCAATACCACCACGCGATGCTTAGCTCCTTCAAGCCAATGACGCCACTCCTCGAATGCCCACTTCATGGCCAGCAACTCTCGATTGCCCACATCATAATTACGCTCAGCGGGCGAAAACTTCCTGGAAAAGAAAGCACATGGTTTCATCACTGAGCAGTCAGAACCTCTCTGTGACAAAACCGCCCCTGCTCCAATCTCAGAAGCATCAACCGCGACCTGGAACGGAAGAGAAACATCTGGCTGACACAACACAGGGGCAGAACAAAAACGACGCTTCAACTCCTGAAAAGCTTCCACAGCAGCAGAAGACCAATTAACCAAATCAGCACCCTTCTTGGTCAAATCGGTCAATGGTTTGGCAATGCTAGAAAAATTACAGATGAAGCGACGATAAAAATTAGCAAAGCCCAGGAACTTTTGCAGACTTTTCAGAGATGTCGGCTGAATCCAATCCTGGATGGCTTGGACCTTAACTGGATCCATCTCGATAGTAGAAGGGGTAAAGATGAACCCCAAAAATGAAACTTTCTGCACACCGAAGAGACACTTTGATCCCTTCACAAACAAAGAGTTAGCACGCAGGACCTGAAAAACCATTCTGACCTGCTTCACATGAGACTCCCAATCATCTGAGAAGATCAAAATGTCATCCAAGTAAACAATCAGGAATTTATCCAGATACTCACGGAAGATGTCATGCATAAAAGACTGAAACACAGATGGAGCATTGGCAAGTCCGAACGGCATCACTAGATACTCAAAATGACCCTCGGGCGTATTGAATGCAGTTTTCCATTCATCTCCTTGCCTGATTCTCACCAGATTATACGCACCACGAAGATCTATCTTAGTGAACCAACTAGCCCCCTTAATCCGAGCAAACAAGTCAGATAACAATGGCAAGGGATACTGAAATTTAACAGTGATCTTATTAAGAAGGCGGTAATCAATACACGGTCTCAGCGAACCATCCTTCTTGGCTACAAAGAAGAACCCTGCTCCCAGTGGTGATGACGATGGGCGAATATGTCCCTTCTCCAGGGATTCCTTCACATAACTGCGCATAGCGGCGTGTTCGGGCACGGATAAATTAAATAATCGACCTTTAGGGAATTTACTACCAGGAATCAAATTGATAGCACAATCACAATCCCTATGCGGAGGTAGAGCATCGGACTTGGGCTCTTCAAATACATCCTGATAATCAGACAAGAACTCTGGGACCTCAGAAGGGGTGGATGACGAAATCGACAAAAGTGGAACATCACCATGTACCCCCTGACAACCCCAGCTGGATACCGACATGGAATTCCAATCCAATACTGGATTATGGGTTTGTAGCCATGGCAACCCCAACACGACCACATCATGCAGATTATGCAACACCAGAAAGCGAATAACTTCCTGATGTGCAGGAGCCATGCACATGGTCAGCTGGGCCCAGTATTGAGGTTTATTCTTGGCCAAAGGTGTAGCATCAATTCCTCTCAATGGAATAGGACACCGCAAAGGCTCCAAGAAAAACCCACAACGTTTAGCATAATCCAAATCCATCAGATTCAGGGCAGCGCCCGAATCCACAAACGCCATGACAGAAAACGACGACAAAGAGCATATCAAGGTAATGGACAGAAGGAATTTGGACTGTACAGTACCAATGACGGCAGACCTAGTGGACCGCTTAGTGCGCTTAGGACAATCAGAAATAGCATGAGTGGAATCACCACAGTAGAAACACAGACCATTCAGACGTCTGTATTCCTGCCGTTCAACTCTAGTCATAGTCCTATCGCACTGCATAGGCTCAGGTTTAACCTCAGGCAGTACCGCCAAATGGTGCACAGATTTACGCTCGCGCAAGCGTCGACCGATCTGAATGGCCAAAGACAAAGACTCATTCAAACCAGCAGGCATAGGAAATCCCACCATGACATCCTTAAGAGCCTCAGAGAGACCCTTTCTGAACAAAGCTGCCAGCGCAGATTCATTCCACTGAGTGAGTACTGACCATTTCCTAAATTTCTGACAATATACTTCTATATCATCCTGACCCTGGCACAAAGCCAGCAAAATTTTCTCAGCCTGATCCACTGAATTAGGCTCATCGTACAGCAATCCGAGCGCCAGGAAAAACGCATCGACACTACTCAATGCAGGGTCTCCTGGCGCAAGAGAAAATGCCCAGTCTTGAGGGTCGCCGCGCAAAAAAGAAATAATAATCAAAACCTGTTGAATAGGATTACCAGAAGAATGAGGTTTCAAGGCTAGAAATAGCTTACAATTATTTTTGAAACTTAGAAACTTAGTTCTATCTCCAAAAAACAAATCAGGAATAGGAATTCTTGGTTCTAACATAGATTTCTGATCAATAGTATCTTGAATTTTTTGTACATTTATAACGAGATTATCCATTGAAGAGCACAGACCCTGAATATCCATGTCCACACCTGTGTCCAGAATACCCAAATGTCTAGGGGAAAAAAAAAAAAAAAGTGAACACAGAGCAGAAAAAAAAAAAAAATGATGTCAGAACTTTTTCTTTCCCTCTATTGAGAATCATTAGTCAGGCTCCCTGTACTGTTATGTTTGCTAATGACAGGTGTTATGAAGGCAATCCAGAAACACAGTGTGCTTAGCGATCAGAGCGCACACAGTGATCTGACAAATACCCAAAAATACAAGAACGAGCTCTGAGACGTGGAAACTCTGTAGACTGCACACCTGATCCTATCCTAAACACAACTAAAAGCGGCTGTGGATTGCGCCTAACAACTACCTAGGCAACTCGGCACAGCCTAAGAAACTAGCTAGCCTGAAGATAGAAAAATAGGCCTGACTTGCCCCAGAGAAATTCCCCAAAGGAAAAGGCAGCCCCCCACATATAATGACTGTGAGTAAGATGAAAAGACAAAACGTAGGGATGAAATAGATTCAGCAAAGTGGGGCCCGATATTCTAGGACAGAGCGAGGACAGTAAAGCGAACTTTGCAGCCTACAAAAAACCCTAAAGCAAAACCACGCAAAGGGGGAAAAAAAAAACCACCGTGCCGAACTAACGGCACGGCGGTACACCCTTTGAGTCTCAGAGCTTCCAGCAAAACAAAAGACAAGCTGGACAGAAAAAAAGCAACAAAAAAGCAAAAAGCACTTAGCTATACAGAGCAGCAGGTCACAGGAACAATCAGGAGACGCTCAGATCCAACACTGAAACATTGACAAGGAGCAAGGATAGCAGCATCAGGCGGAGTTAAGTAATGAAGCAGTTAACGAGCTCACCAGAACACCTGAGGGAGGAAGCTCAGAAGCTGCAATACCACTTGTGACCACAGGAGTGAATTCAGCCACAGAATTCACAACAGTCCCCCTTGAGACTCCGCCCAGGCTCCACCCCAGCCCCGCCTCCAGGCTCCACCCCTCGAACTGTCCACAGTCCCACCGCTCTCTCTTGGAAAAACTCCACTTCTCACCAATCACACATTAACAGTTCCCATCACCAGATCACACATATAGCAGGCAGCTTTTGTTTTGGCCAAAAGATTTTTTAAGCCGCCACCATAACACGGTAGACACTTTTGGCCGGGCCCTACTCTGCTGTAACCTATTAAATATTTGTTAAAATATGCAATACAATTTAGGTATATTTTTATTTATTTTTCAATTTTTAAAATGCCCAATAATATCACATAGAAGGAACAAATACCACAACACCATGACCAGATGACATATTACCACCACAGTGATCGAATAATATCACATACAAGGAACAAATACCTTAACACCATGACCAGACCACATATTACCACCACAGTGATCGAATAATATCACATACAAGGAACAAATACCACAACACCATGTCCAGACCACATATTACCACCACATAGTGACTGAATACTACAATTCTGATCAGTAATTTTTAAAAAAGCACCATACTATCACCATAAGTGCCATTATACACAGGAGATCTGTACTTAGTATGCAGTGTCTGTGTACAGATAATATAGTGATCACTAGTGAAATTATACACAGGAGCTCTGTATACAGTGTATAGTGTCAGTGTATAGGTAACACACTGACTCACCAGTGACGTCTCTAGGTGAAGTCCTTCATCTTTCATCCAGCACAGACCGCCATCATTTCATCCAGCCAGGACTTCTCTCTGCAGGAAATAACACAATTATCTCGAGCTCCGCTTGCAGAACACATTACTTAATTTTTCACAACTTCTACATTACACCACATGAAGAAGGCGACATAGTATCACTCTATACAGTAACAGGACCGCCCCCCATTTAAAACAGTATACTCAAAAAATAAAATAAATACATCACTGCAGTAATAATATCCCTAAATTAGCCCCTATGGTATTAATAATATCACCCAGCCTGGCCCCGTGTGTCTCATTCCTGGCGTCAGCCAGATATTCTCCCATCCTGCCCTCATGAGTATCCATTCTGCCCCATATGATCTCCTTATCCTGCCCCATATGATCGCCCCATGTGATCTCTCCATCCTGCCCCATCTGTCTCCATCATATCCATCCTGCCCCATGATCCTGCACGATCTGTCTCCAATTCTGCCCCCAGTGTCTCCAATCATGCCCCATGTCTCCATTCTGCCCCCTATGTCTCCAACCATGCCCCCATGTCTGCAATCCTGACACTTGTCTCCAATCATGCCCCCTGTGTCTCCATTCTGCCCCATCTGTCTCCAATCCTGCCCCATCTGTCTCCAGTCATGCCCCCATGTCTTTCATCCTGCCCCGTGTCTCCAATCATGCCCCGTATCTCCATTCTGCCCCGTGTCTCGCATTCTGCCCCTGGGTCTCACAGTCTGCCCCTGTGTCCAGCATTCTGCACCTGTCACTGTGTCCAGCATTCTGCCCCTGTCACTGTGTCCAGCATTTCTGCCCCACTGTGTCCAGCATTCTGCCCCAATGTCCAGCATTCTGCCCCTGTCACTGTGTCCAGCATTTCTGCCCCTGTCTCCAGCATTCTGCCCCACTGTGTGTCCAGCATTCTGCCCCACTGTGTGTCCAGCATTCTGCCCCACTGTGTGTCCAGCATTCTGCCCCACTGTGTGTCCAGCATTCTGCCCCACTGTGTGTCCAGCATTCTGCCCCACTGTGTCCAGCATCTCTGCCCCTGTGTCCAGCATTTCTGCCCCTGTGTCCAGCATTTCTGCCCCTGTGTGTCCAGCATTCTGCCCCACTGTGTCCAGCATTCTGCCCCACTGTGTGTCCAGCATTTCTGCCCCTGTGTGTGTCCACCATTCTGTCCCACTGTGTCCAGCATTTCTGCCCCTGTGTCCAGCATTTTTGCCCCACTGTGTCCAGCATTTCTGCCCCACTGTGTCCAGCATTTCTGCCCCTGTGTGTCCAGCATTCTGCCCCACTGTGTCCAGCATTCTGCCCCACTGTGTGTCCAGCATTTCTGCCCCTGTCTCCAGCATTCTGCCCCACTGTGTGTCCAGCATTCTGCCCCTGTGTCCAGCATTTCTGCCCCTGTGTCCAGCATTTCTGCCCCTGTGTGTCCAGCATTCTGCCCCACTGTGTCCAGCATTCTGCCCCACTGTGTGTCCAGCATTTCTGCCCCTGTGTGTGTCCACCATTCTGTCCCACTGTGTCCAGCATTTCTGCCCCTGTGTCCAGCATTTTTGCCCCACTGTGTCCAGCATTTCTGCCCCACTGTGTCCAGCATTTCTGCCCCTGTGTGTCCAGCATTCTGCCCCACTGTGTCCAGCATTCTGCCCCACTGTGTGTCCAGCATTTCTGCCCCTGTGTGTGTCCACCATTCTGTCCCACTGTGTCCGGCATTTCTGCCCCTGTGTCACTGTGTCCAGCATTCTGCCCCACTGTGTCCACCATTCTGCCCCTGTGTGTCCACCATTCTGTCCCACTGTGTCCAGCATTTCTGCCCCACTGTGTCCAGCATCTCTGCCCCACTGTGTCCAGCATTCTGCCCCACTGTGTCCACCACTCTGCCCCACTGTGTCCGGCATTTCTGCCCCTGTGTGTCCAGCATTCTGCCCCACTGTGTCCACCATTCTGCCCCTGTGTGTCCACCATTCTGCCCCTGTGTGTCCACCATTCTGCCCCACTGTGTCCAGCATTTCTGCCCCACTGTGTCCAGCATTTCTGCCCCTGTGTGTCCAGCATTCTGCCCCACTGTGTCCACCATTCTGCCCCTGTGTGTCCACCATTCTGCCCCTGTGTGTCCACCATTCTGCCCCACTGTGTCCACCATTCTGCCCCACTGTGTCCAGCATTTCTGCCCCTGTGTGTCCACCATTCTGCCCCTGTGTGTCCAGCATTTCTGCCCCTGTGTGTCCATCATCCTGCCCCCCGGGCCCCCCTGGATCGCAGCAGCTCTCAAAGAAAAAAAAAAAACACAACTTCTTACCTGGCCAAGCTCCAGCGCCGGGTGAAGCTCCCTCTCCAGGCTCCACACAGACGCACTCGCCGCCGGGCCCGGCGGCTGACAATGACGTCAGACGCCGGCGGCGGCGAGTGCGCACTGCGGCCCTATTCAGCCGCCAGCCTCAGACTGGCTGGCGGCTGTTAACTATTGACGTGCGGGCGCGGGCCCGCACGTCAATAGTGTGCCGCTGCCGCAGCGCCTACAGGGGGGGCCCGGTGACCAGATGAGACGGGGCCCGATGCGGGCCCCCTCTGCTCACCGGGCCCCATACGCCAGTCACGGCTGTCATGCCCTGATGGCGGCCCTGCCCCCACATATGGGGTATCAGCGTACTCAGGACAAATTGTACAACAACTTTTGGGGTCCAATTTCTACTCTTACCCTTGGGAAAATAAAAAATTGGAGGCGAAAAGATAATTTTTGTGAAAAAATATGATTTTTTATTTTTACGGTTCTGTATTATAAACTTCTGTAAAGCACTTGGTGGGTCAAAGTGCTCACCACACCTCTAGATAAGTTCCTTAGGGGGTCTACTTTCCAAAATGGTGTCACTTGTGGGGGGTTTCAATGTTTAGGCACATCAGGGGCTCTCCAAACGCAACATGGCGTCCCATCTCAATTCCTGTCAATTTTGCATTGAAAAGTCAAACGGCGCTACTTCCCTTTCGAGCTCTCCCATGCGCCCAAACAGTGGTTTACCCCCACATATGGGGTATCAGCGTACTCAGGACAAATTGTACAACAACTTTTGGGGTCCAATTTCTTCTCTTACCCTTGGGAAAATAAAAAATTGGAGGCGAAAAGATAATTTTTGTGATAAAATATGATTTTTTATTTTTACGGTTCTGCATTATAAACTTCTGTGAAGCACTTGGTGGGTCAAAGTGCTCACCACACCTCTAGATAAGTTCCTTAGGGGGTCTACTTTCCAAAATGGTGTCACTTGTGGGGGTTTCAATGTTTAGGCACATCAGGGGCTCTCCAAACGCAACATGGCGTCCCATCTCAATTCCTGTCAATTTTGCATTGAAAAGTCAAACGGCGCTACTTCCCTTTCGAGCTCTCCCATGTGCCCAAACAGTGGTTTACCCCCACATATGGGGTATCAGCATTGGTAAAATAAAACAAATTGGAGCTGAAGTAATTTTTTTGTGAAAAAAAGTTAAATGTTCATTTTTATTCAAACATTCCAAAACTTCCTGTGAAGCACCAGAAGGGTTAATAAACTTCTTGAATATGGTTTTGAGCACCTTGAGGGGTGCAGTTTTTAGAATGGTGTCACACTTGGGTATTTTCTATCATATAGACCCCTCAAAATGACTTCAAATGAGATGTGGTCTCTAAAAAAAAATGGTGTTGTAAAAACGAGAAATTGCTGGTCAACTTTTAACCCTTATAACTCCCTAAGAAAAAAAAATTTTGGTTCCAAAATTGTGCTGTTGTAAAGTAGACATGTGGGAAATGTTACTTATTAAGTATTTTGTGTGACATATCTCTGTGATTTAATTGCATAAAAATTCAAAGCTGGAAAATTGCGAAATTTTCATAATTTTCGCCAAATTTCCGTTTTTTTCACAAATAAACGCAGGTACTATCAAAGAATTTTTACCACTATCATGAAGTACAATATGTCACAAGAAAACAGTGTCAGAATCACTGGGATCCGTTGAAGCATTCCAGAGTTATCACCTCATAAAGGGACAGTGGTCAGAATTGTAAAAATTGGCCCGGTCCATAACGTGCAAACCACCCTTGGGGGTAAAGGGGTTAACACTAGTTCTAACCCTAACCCTAGAGGAAAAATTAAAAATAAATATATTTTCTTTGATTCATTATTTTCTCTACCTATGGGGGTGAAAACATATATGCCCCCAATTTCCACAGGTAATGTACAGTGGGGCAAAAAAGTATTTAGTCAGTCAGCAATAGTGCGAGTTCCACCACTTAAAAAGATGAGAGGCGTCTGTAATTTACATCATAGGTAGACCTCAACTATGGGAGACAAACTGAGAAAAAAAAATCCAGAAAATCACATTGTCTGTTTTTTTAACAATTTATTTGCATATTATGGTGGAAAATAAGTATTTGGTCAGAAACAAAATTTCATCTCAATACTTTGTAATATATCCTTTGTTGGCAATGACAGAGGTCAAACGTTTTCTGTAAGTCTTTACAAGGTTGCCACACACTGTTGTTGGTATGTTGGCCCATTCCTCCATGCAGATCTCCTCTAGAGCAGTGATGTTTTTGGCTTTTCGCTTGGCAACACGGACTTTCAACTCTCTCCAAAGGTTTTCTATAGGGTTGAGATCTGGAGACTAGCTAGGCCACTCCAGGACCTTGAAATGCTTCTTACGAAGCCACTCCTTCGTTGCCCTGGCGGTGTGCTTTGGATCATTGTCATGTTGAAAGACCCAGCCACGTTTCATCTTCAATGCCCTTGCTGATGGAAGGAGGTTTGCACTCAAAATCTCACGATACATGGCCCCATTCATTCTTTCATGTACTCGGATCAGTCGTCCTGGCCCCTTTGCAGAGAAACAGCCCCAAAGCATGATGTTTCCACCACCATGCTTTACAGTAGGTTTGGTGTTTGATGGATGCAACTCAGTATTCTTTTTCCTCCAAACACGACAAGTTGTGTTTCTACCAAACAGTTCCAGTTTGGTTTCATCAGACCATAGGACATTCTCCCAAACTCCTCTGGATCTTCCAAAAGCTCTCTAGCAAACTTCAGACGGGCCCGGACATGTACTGGCTTAAGCAGTGGGACACGTCTGGCACTGCAGGATCTGAGTCCATGGTGGCGTAGTGTGTTACTTATGGTAGGCCTTGTTACATTGTTCCCAGCTTTCTGCAGTTCATTCACTAGGTCCCCCCGCGTGGTTCTGGGATTTTTGCTCACCGTTCTTGTGATCATTCTGACCCCACGGGGTGGGATTTTGCGTGGAGCCCCAGATCGAGGGAGATTATCAGTGGTCTTGTATGTCTTCCATTTTCTAATTATTGCTCCCACTGTTGATTTCTTCACTCCAAGCTGGTTGGCTATTGCAGATTCAGTCTTCCCAGCCTGGTGCAGGGCTACAATTTTGTTTCTGGTGTCCTTTGACAGCTCTTTGGTCTTCACCATAGTGGAGTTTGGAGTCAGACTGTTTGAGGGTGTGCACAGGTGTCTTTTTATACTGATAACAAGTTTAAACAGGTGCCATTACTACAGGTAATGAGTGGAGGAAAGAGGAGACTCTTAAAGAAGAAGTTACAGGTTTGTGAGAGCCAGAAATCTTGATTGTTTGTTTCTGACCAAATACTTATTTTCCACCATAATATGCAAATAAATTGTTAAAAAAAAAGACAATGTGATTTTCTGGATTTTTTTTTCTCAGTTTGAGGTCTACCTATGATGTAAATTACAGACGCCTCTCATCTTTTTAAGTGGTGGAACTTGCACTATTGCTGACTGACTAAATACTTTTTTGCCCCACTGTAATTGATTTATTCGCAGATTCAGTTATTAGAGATGCTGAGTCCCTTATTTATCCAAAAATGCCCTCAAATCTAAATAATAAAGAGAAAAAGGCTCTAAAAATGATTAGATGATTGGAAGGACACCTTTGTAAGAAGAGCTAATAAGGGAAGAAATACGGTTTTGCTATCCAGAGAGTTTTATATAAATGAGGCAAAGAGACAGTTGTCAGATGAAATCACATATCAAATGCTATCAATTGATCCCACTAATAAATACAAAAACGATTTTAGGTCTTTACTCAGGAAACAGGTTGAAAAGGGCGTAATTTCGTGCAAACAGGCAGAAAAACTATTGCCAGATTATCAGTGTAAGCCCTATTGGTAGATGTACCCAAAATCCATAAATCCTCTTCACACCCTTCCGGGTGGCCGATCTTTGCAGGGATAGGATCTCTTACAGGACCATTGTCTAAATATCTTGATAGGTTGCTGCGCCCTCTTCTAAAATCTATACCCTCGTATATAAAAGACACAGGTGAATTTTTAGTGGCCTTAAAAGATATTACATGGCAGGAAGGTTTCTCATTAACGTCCATTTATGTAGAAAGTCTTTATACAAGAATACCGCAATTAGACGGGGTAGACGCAGTCAGAACAGCATTATCCAGTACAGACAATGGAGAGAATTTTGTGGATTTTATATGTAAGGGATTAAAATTTTTGTTGGGGCACAATGCCTTTAAATTCATGGATACGTGGTACCTGCAGCGAGTGGGTACCGCAATGGGGACCCCCGTTGCATGTACCTCCGCAAACCTGTACCTTGCGATTTTTGAAGAAAAATGTATGTAGTCAACAAAAAATTGTTTTCTCAAGCAAATGAAACTTCTGAGATATGCTGACGATATATTCATAGTATGGGACGGGTCTCAGGATTCGTTCCATCAGTTCATGGATCTCTTGAATACGTCCAACAATATGAATACGAGGTTCACTGCCAAATTTGGACGTACAATTGAATATTGTTAATGGCTCTCTAAGAACAGAAGTATATAGCAAACCAACCTCCACTAATTCTCTTCTGCATTTTGATAGCGCTCACCCGCCATTTTTGAAAAAATCTCTGCCTTACAGTCAGTTTCCGTGACTGAAATTATTAATAACGATCCCATCAGGTTTAAAGAACAATCCTTGGACCTTTATAAACGTTTTTCCAATAGGGGTTACCCCAAATCTTTTCTTGACACTGCGTTAAAAAGGGTCGAGGACAGTCCTCCTGTTTCATATGAAAAGAAACGCTTGGTACAACAGAATAAAAAAGAAAAAGATTCATTTTTAATTTTAGATTTGGTCCTATGGACAGTCAGATTAGATCTGCGATCAACAGGAATTGCCATTTACTAGAGGGAGAAAAAGAAATTGCGGATATAGTATCCAGGGGTCCGCTGGTTAAATACCGGAGGACAAAAAATATATAAGATATTCTAGTTCAGAATCGTGTTAAAATCGAATCCAATAATTGGCTGCAAAAAAATATACCTGTAGGCAATCAAATGCGGAAATTGTTCTTTCTATTCCCTCCATCTTACCACCAAATATTTAGAGATAGGAGTCATTTCACATAAGGTCCAAGATTTTATAACATGCCACACAAATTACATTGTATACGTTGTTTTTTGCCCATGTGGTTTTTCATTATATTGGAAAGACTATTCATCCCTTATTCATACGTTTCCGTGAGCATTTTAATTCCATCACCTCAGGTAAAGGGTCCCTAGATTAATTGAACATAAGGAAAAAACATGCAGGCAATCTTGAAGTCTTGCAGTTTGCAGGGATTGAAACCGTTAAAATGCCTGCACAAGGAGGTTACCTCAATAAAAAAGCTAATTGGGAGACTACGGGATCATGCCGCTCCCACAGGGGATTGACCCAAGCCAAAGCCTCTCCCTCTAAATGAGACACTATGAAAGCCACCTTGGCCCGGTCAGTAGGGTATTGTTGGGGAAGGAGTTCAAAGTGGAGACGGCATTGGTTTAGAAATCCCCTACAAAGTTTGGGGTCACTGCTAAACCTAGGAGGCTTGCCAAGACGAGGTGGCGGATGGGGCGAAGGAGCAGAATTAGAGTCTTGCGAAACCTGAGCAGAAGCCGCGGAGACTGACTGCAAGTTAAATAAGCGGTCGTCTATGGAAGCCATATAAGACAGCATACGTGCCTGCGTATCGCGCTGCTGAGAGAGCCATTGCTGTAGACCTGCAATTTGAGTGGCATTAACTGGGTCGGCAGTTTGTAAAGAGGTCAGGCGAGACTCCATGTTTTTCATGAAGGACATGATGCGCTGTTGATTATCGCGCAAATGTGCTAGTTCCTTCTGAGCAGAGAACGCGGCACCTGCGGGGTCCATGGCCTGAGTGTACTATAACGTTACTGAGGCAAGAACGAGAGTGGACCCTCTGGACCGTGGTAGACCTACCTCTGGGCGAGTAGACCAGATGTTAACCAACCCCTATACAGGGGCTGTCAGGAGCAGGCCCAGAGGTCTCCTATCCACGGTAGCAGATACCAAGAGGGACGGCTCAGGAGAAGGGAAAAACAGAGGAAGAGGACTAAACAGAAAACCAGGAATGAGGACGATGGAACCAGAAGCAGAGGACACGGGAATGGACGACAGGCTGGAACAGTGGAATACCAGAGACGGAGCTGGAGAGAGGGTGAGATGATGAGCGAAGGTAGGGACGACGGGCAAGAACAGTAGGATAACAGAGACGGAGCTGTAGGAAGAGAGGGAGAAATGATAAGCGAAGGTAGGGAAAAAGCGCGACCAAGGGAGAAGGGCGCAAAACCAGCACGAACTACTGGGACACAGAAGCAAAGGTGACCGGAGGCAGAAGCCAAAAGCTAAAGACACTCAGGCACCTCCTAAGACGTGGAGGAGGGGCCCACCGAGGACGAGCATACCGCCCACCGGAAGCCGGACTGCAGGAACGAGCAGCGATGGAGGAAGACGGAACAGCGCGCCGAGACCTGGAGGACGAGCGGCCGAGGGGAACAAGAGCAGCGGCCACAGCTGAAGAAGCGGGGACAGCGCGCCGAGAACCAGGGGTGAGGCGGTGAGTAACGGCCGTAACAGGAGGCTAGATGGATTATTCCGACTCATGCTCAAGGTCCATTAGGCTTTAAAGACAAACTCGACATGGCTGTGTTTTTGTTATTTGTTTTATTTATCTGTTTTTAAAAATATTTTTTGTACTGCATGTATCTGGTTTTCACTTGTTCACAATTAATGATATGCTTTCACCTGATGGTGGGTGGGACAAGGGCAACGGCTGCTTATAATCTGTGAGCTTTGTCCTACATATGACCTGTTGAAGCGCAATGTAAGCGTGAAACGATCGTCGTCTGTATTTGCTCCACTGTTTTATCTGCCTGCTGTTGGTATGATGATGCCACAATAAAGGATTTCATTGCACGGGACAGTATGTGCCAATCCGCTTTCTTTTCTATGGACATACAGATTCTTTTTCTTTGGAAGTGGCACCCGTAATCCTTGGTGTGTGCAGCTTCATCAACCCGAGGTCATACAGCTGTGCCTTTGTCCTGCATCTCTTCTTTGGTAAACGTTTATATTTCTCCCCCATAACCTTCAGGTTGTTCTGTAGAGAAGAAACACACTCATCCCTGAAGACCCTTCCCTACTGAAAGTAGCAAATTGAGGGTGAAAACCATATGCACCAAAAAATGGTGACTTACCAGTGGACTCATGCTGATGATTGTTTAACGCAAATTCTGCTAAAGGTAAGTAAGATGATAAGTCTTCCTGGTTCTCCGAAACAAAACACCTAAGTTTTGATTTCTGCCTTCGGTCTGACCATTCAATAGAGGATAAAAGGCAGAGGAAAAGGATAGATGCACCCCCAGGCAGGAACAAAAAGCCCTTCAAAATTTAGATACAAACTTGGTCCCCAATCTGAAACCATATGAGAGGGAACACCTTGAAGCTTCACGATCTCACTGATAAACACTTAAGCCAAGATTGTGGCATTTGGAATAGCCGATAAGGCAATAAAGTGTTCCATCTTGCTAAATCTGCCCACTACTACTAAGATCACAGTTTTTCCAGGAGATGAAGGAAGGAAGGCAAAATCCATAGACAGATGTATCAATGGTCATCAGAAATAACTAATGGTAGGTTGCGCATGCGAGAACCACTACGCCAACGCTGGGAAGATAAGCAAGAGGTGGGGGGGAAGCAGCCATTTCACCACGCCCTTTTGACCAGACCAGCCTGATTGACAGGCGAAAACGGCGACTTTGGTAAGGTATTTCGGCAGCATAGGTGGGGAATCAGGGGACAAAAAATACACTATAGTAACACACAGCTCGGGCCCTATTTAACGGTATTTTTATCTCATACTGAAAAAACGGGGTGACAGGTTCCCTTTAATGTATCCAGTGTCAGAAAAGGGTTTTTACTTGCCTGCATCATGCTGTACTTTGTGCTGGCGAATGTGAGTAGGAGTTCCAGAAGTTAGTTTTGTGGGCTCTTAATGGAGAAATCTGTCAGTTACAGGCTGGTGGTGGAGTATTTAATGCTCACAATCGCCAGCACAAACTATAGTGTGCTGCAGATTATTTTCACCCAGTTCTGACACAGGAAACAATGATTATGTTTAGATTCAGCATTGAGAGAGACAGCAGTTTCCTTTTATGAGATTATTCATCAGATACACCCTGCTACAACCCAATGGTTCCCAATAATTTGTTTCTGAATAAATGCATTTTTTCTATAGAAATCTATCGTTTTATCATGTTTTTCACTGGGCAAACACCCCTTTTATAGGTGGATTGTCTCCTCGGGCCCTGAGGAGTAGTCATATTCTCTTATTCCACTCTGCCCTCCCCCCACATTCTTTGGCCAACCATTCTAATCTACTTGGAAAATATTCACTAACATTACTTTAGATCTTTCTATACCTGATGTGGTTGCCAGTCTATACATGTCCAAAATCAAACTCTGCAACACTTTGTCTACCCAGATGTTTAATTGGTCAATGTCTATGTCTACTATGTTGACCCAGATTGGATTTGAGGTGTTAAGTCTAAAAGTGACTTGAGTCAGGCATTAAAATCATAATTCATCACTTAGGTCTGTAATCTAAATGTGCAACTGATCTTTAAAGTAGGTATCTTTTTATATAGGCTCATGAGCTATTTTATGAATTTGTCTGTACTTAGTAGTCATGTACTGTATATTATATGATTTCTCTGCTTGCCCCTCTTCAAGTCCCTTTTTGGAAGTTAATTTCAGTTTTACCTTGTATTACCAATAGCAATCTTCTCAAGCTGCTTACTCTATTGATCTGTTCAGTGGAGACCACCAGTTGTCTCAATACCTTATTTTATTTTTGTCTTTACCCTTACATATGTGCATAATGCTCATATTCATATTTTGCATGTAGATCTAATGTAAGATTTATCCTCTTTATGGGTAGCTCCTGGTTATATTATCTCATGTTCTTCAGAAAATACTTGGGCAAAAAAATATGAGAATTGATGGAAGTCAAAATAATTCTTCATTGTACAGATTCCATAAGCAATAACAGACTTGTAAGCCAATGTTTCGACCACTATGGTCTTTCTCAAGGCAGTCTAAATGTGGAACATAAGATACAAAACAATGTCAAGTAAAATAAAATAAAGTATTTACAAAAAGAGCGCATAATGCATAAACTGGAAATCTTCTGAAGACATCTACATGAAGGTACACATTTCAACATAAATGTGAGAACATCCAAGGCTTAATAACCACCATTATGTGAGAGGTAGCTTCATGGTGTATATTATCTCATGTTAACCTTTTGCTTTATGTCTTTGTCCTACAACAATATTGTGAACCATTTTTTAGGATAATCTAACTGAGTCAGAATTGTAAACTTCATGTATTGCTATTGTATTACTATATTATATACATGTATGGTTATATGTAAAAATGTTAACTTGTACCTCAAATGTTCCTAATATATACATTGGGGAAAATAAGTATTTGATACACTGCTGATTTTGCAAGTTTTCCCACCTACAAAGAATGGAGAGGTCTGTAATTTTTTATAGTAGGTACACTTCAACTGTGAGAAACAGAAACTAAAAATAAAAAAACAGAAAATCACATTGTATGATTTTTAAATAATTAAATTGCATTTTATTGCATGAAATAAGTATTTGATCATCTACCAACCAGCAAGAATTCTGGCTCTCACAGACCTGTTAGTTTTTCTTAAAAAAGCCCTCCCACTCTGCACTCATTACCTGTATTTATTGCACCTGTTTTGAACTCTGTATAAAAGACCCCTGTCCACACACTCAATAAATCACTCTCCAACCTCTCCACTACGGCCAAGACCAAAGTGCTGTCTAAAAACACCAGGGACAAATTTGTAGACCTGCACAAGACTGGGATGAGCTACAGGACAATAGGCAAACAACTTGGTGAGAAGGCAACAACTGTTGGCACAATTATTAGAAAATGGAAGAAACATAAGATTACTGTCAAACTTTCTCAGTCTGGGGCCATGCAAGATCTTGCCTTGTGGGGTAAGGATGATTCTGAGAAGATCAGGAATCAGCCAAGATCTACTTGGGAGGACCTGGTCAAAGACCTGAAGAAAGCTGTGACCACAGTCTCAAACATTACCAATAGTAACACACTACGCCATCATGGATTAAAATCCCACAGGTCCCTCTGCTCACGCCAACACATGTCCAGGCCTGTTTGAAGTTCGCTAATAACAATCTGGATGATCCAGAGGAGGCATGGTAGAAGGTCATGTTGTCAGATGAGTCCAAAATAGAACTTTTCTGAATCAAATCTACTCGCCATGTTTGGAAGAAGAAGGAGGATGAGTACAACCACAAGAACACCGTTTTGTGCCAGAATCAGTGTGAAAGCTGTGATTAAAAATCATGGTTATTCCACAAAATATTGATTTCTGAACTCTTCCTCCGTTAAAACATTAATATTGTTGTTTTTAAATGATTAAGAACTTGTTTTCTTTGCATTATTTGAAGTCTGAAAGCACTGGGTTTTTTTAATTTTGACCATTTCTCCATTTCAGAAAAAAGATACAAAATTTATTGTTTGTTGCTTGGAAATTCGGAAACATGTTGTCAGAAGTTTAAAGAATAAATGAACAATTTACATTTTAGTCAAAAATATACCTATAAGGAGAAAAACAGACAAACTGAACATTTTGCAGTGGTCTCCTAATTTTTGCCAGAGCTGTATTCTTTCACTAAATAAATATTTGAATGAAAAAAAAATCTAAACAATAAAAGTACACATATTTGGTATCGCTGCATCTGCAACGACCCGACCTATAAAACTGTCCCACTAGTTAACACCTTTAGTGAACACCATAAAAAATAAAAACAAGGCAAAAAAATGATAATTAGACCTACCGGTAATTGTATTTCCAGGAATCCATCCTGACAGCACCATTGGAGGACGTCCTTCTTACCCTCAGTGGAACAGGAAAAACAAGCGGTTAAAAGGACCCTCCCCACTCCACCCACCAGTGATTTTCTAAGTACCACATCTGGATGGATGCAAAAAAGAGAGTTTATTAACAGTCATACACCAATGTTACATCACATTAGTCAATGGTATAAACTTGCAGTGGGAGGGAACTAGTAGTGCTGTCAGGATGGATTCCTGGAAACACAATTACCGGTAGGTCTAATTACCGTTTTCCAGTTCACCAACTGACAGCACCATTGGAGGAATACCAAAGGATGGTAAATTAGGGTGGGACTACTGCATGTAATACTTTTCTACCAAAAGCTAACTGATCTGATGAGACATCTAACTTATAGTGTCTGGCAAAGGTAGAAAGACTGGTCCAAGTTGCCGCCCTACAAATTTGCTCTGCTGAGGCTCCCCCCTTCTCTGCCCATGATGTAGAGATAGCTTGAGTTAAATGGGCTCTAAGAATATCTGGGGGATCTTTCCCTTGGTCTGTATACGCTAGGTTTATCATGGTTTTGATCCACCTAGCAATGGTTGACTTTGCTGCCTTACAACCTCTATTTGGACCCCCGTACTGTAAGAACAAGTTAGTGTCCCGTTTCCAACCTTCCGTTGCCCCCAGGTATTTTAGAACAGTCTCCCTTACGTCAAGGTTATGGTAGACCACTTCCTTTGTGTTTCTAGGGTGTTGGCAGAATGAGGGAAGGATTATCTCCTGATTTATATTTGTTGAGGATACTACCTTGGGGAGGAAGGGTGGGTTAAGTCTTAAGACTATTCTGTCATCAAAGATCTGAAGATATGGATCCTAGATCCCCAATCTCAACCTTTGCAAGAATTGGGATTGGTGGAAATGCGTAGGCTAGATGAAAACACCAATCTTGGACTAAGGCATCTGCTCCTCTGGGATTGCCTCTTGGGTTCAAGGAGAAGAAAGTTTCGACCTTTGCATTCTGGTGAGAGGCAAAGAGGTCGACATCTGGGAGACTCCACTTACGTACTAGCATGTTGAATGTTTGATGATCCAGGCTCCATTCGCCAGGATGAATGTCTTGGCGACTCAGGTAATCTGCCTGAATATTTGCAGTACCTTTCAGGTGAATTGCTGTCAGGGACAGTGTTTTTCGGCCCAACAAAAAATTCTAGCGGAGTGTTATGATCTGGTGGCCTAGGAGCAGCATGAGACGGACTCTGGAGAAGGTGGTCCCTGTACTGACTGCAAACCCTGAACCTAGCAGCGCAACTAAAAGTAGCCGTGGGGGGTACCTGACACTCCCTAGACGCCTCGGCACAGCCTAAGATCTAACTTCCCCTAAAGACAGAAACAGGAAACCTATCTTGCCTCAGAGAAAATCCCCAAAGGATAGATAGCCCCCCACAAATATTGACGGTGAGAGGAGAGGGAAATAACATACGCAAAAATGAAATCAGATTTTAGCATAGGAGGCCATACTAGCTAATAGGAAAGAATAGAACAGAGTACTATGCGGTCAGTATAAAAACACTAGAAAATATCCACCACAGAAAATACGAAACACCACATCTGACTAAAGACATGGGAGGTATATCTGCATCTCCAGAGACACAGCTTAGCTGCAAAAAAAACCTTCACAGACAAAGCAGAACAAGACAAAAACATGAATATGCACAAAACTTTAAGGTCCACAGCAGCTGAACAGCAAAAACAAAGCCAGGACTTATCTTTGTAGAAAAGCACAGCAAACTGGAGAGACCAGCAGGGAAGTGAATCCTTCAAAAACAATGGACAACTGGCAGGGACTAAAGAGTCCAGCAAGGCTATATACCCCAGTCAGCCCTGCAATTAGTAGATACACCTGTCCAATCCTGCAGTCCAGTCACAACTGCATTACCCTCTACAACCACCGGAGGGAGCCCAAAAGCTGAATTCACAACAGCGGAGATTTTTTTTAAGCTGAGGAATTTTGTACTGCCCTGGTGCTTGATGTGAGCCACCGTGGTCATTTTGTCTGAATATATCTGAACATGTGGTCCAGAAATCTGACGACTTGCTGCTAACAGCGCCTTTTCCACAGCTTTGAGCTCTCTGAAATTTGATGATTTCTCGCTGATTGACTGGCTCCAAAGACCTTGATAAGGAACATGGTTTATTATGGCCCCCCAGCCCCTCTTGCTGGCATCTGACTTGATCGTGGTTAGTGGGAACTGAATCCAACTCACACCCTTCAGGAGGTTTCTGGAATTCATCCACCATGTTAAGGATGCTTTCACTCTCCCTGGTGTGTGGATCCTTTTGGATAGAGTGCCAGGACAACCATCCCAATTGTCTAGAATGTGGACTTGAAGGATTCTTGAGTGAGCTTGAGCCCAAGCCACCGACTGTATGCAGGCTGTCATGGAGCCTAAGAGTGACATTCCCTCTCGAAGAGTAGGAGATCTCATTTCTTTGAATTTCCTGATCTTTGCTACTAAAGGTAGTCTGTGATCGTCTGGAAGAAAGGACATTTGTTTTGCCGAGTCCAGAATCACTCCCAGAAATTTCCTGGTTTTTGAGGGTTGAAGCTGGGATTTTTGTTATATTTGGAATAAAACCCAGAGACCTCAATATCTTGAAAGTGGTTGACACATGGGCTATCAGGGTTATCTCGGTGGGAGCTACTATCAGGAGGTCGTCCAGATATGGCACTAGACAGACACCTTGTTTCCGGATAAATGACACCACCTCTGCCATTATCTTGGAGAACACTCTCGGTGCTGAGGAAATGCCGAAGGGAAGGACTCCAAACTGATAGTGCTCCACTTGACGACTCCCCTGTATCGCAAACCTGAGATATTTTCTGTGTCTCGGGTGAATAGGAATGTGAAAATATGCATCCTTTAGGTCGAAGGTTGCCATAAGGAGTGATGCCCTATCAGAGGAATGGCATATCTTACAGACTCCATCTTGAACTTGAACGCGATATTTCACATGTTGATTTAGACCCTTCAAGTTTATAATGATACGGACGTCCCCTGATTGTTTGGGGAATAATCGGGAATAATGTCCTAGCCCCCATTCCGATTGTGGAACTGGGGAGATCACGTTTGATTTCATAAGATCTCTGAGACCTAATGTCAACAAATTGTGATCTTTTGATGTTGGAAGGGTAGTAATTTTTAGACCCTGAGTGGGGGAAATTAACTCTATCAATAGGCCCTCCTTGATAACATTTGATAACATTGAGAACCCAGTGGGAACTGGTGATATTTTCCCACTGACCCACATATTTTGAGAGTCTTCCCCCCACTGGGTCGGAGTCATTGTTTGTCCTGTTGGGACTGCTGCTGCTGCTTTCTCCACACTACTCGGGTCCTGGGACCATTCTCTTCTGACTGTATGACGGCTGACGCCACACCCTGGACTGCCTGATACGGTGATGTTCTCTCCTATTTAACCTTTTGGCTTATTTCTCTGACATCGGTCTGCCCTTTTTCCTTCCACTGTGATGGTTTGAGTTGGCGAGTTTATCTTATACGCTCCCTAAATCACTTTAACAGGCTTGTCCCTCTGTGATAGTGGTAGCCTTGCCTTTTTATATGGACTATTTTTGGTATTTAAACTCCAAATTATACCTCTCTCTCCCTTTTTTTTTTTTTTGAGGGGATTTATACTTATCTCCCTTTTCTGCAATTTAGTAGGTCTATTGAGGCCCCCTTGCTAGTATTAGCCTCTTTATTTATAGATAGGGGCACTCCTGCACTATATGGTACTCTGGGGACGCCCAGAGTTTACCTGCTACCTTGCTTTGTGCATATAAGTCATTGTGCACATAAGTCACCGTTTGTGCATATGTGTTGTGCTATTTATGTTACATCTTTGTATCTTAGATTTATGAAAGTACCAGCAGTGTGTTGGCGTGACTCACCATATATTATTGTATCTTTAGCTGTCTTCATATATTGACTCTGTATAGGACCATTGGTGTGTTGGTTGTTTTTTAATATATGTTTTTATTGGTGTTTTTCTGTCTTTCCCATTAATAATTAAATTTTTGCATTTTCGCAACTTAGTTTACTTTCACACTAGCGTCGTACGACGCACGTCGCAATACGTCGTTTTCCCCATAGACTAACATTAGCGACGCATTGCCACACGTCGCAACCGTCGTGCGACGGTTGCGTCGTGTTGTGGCGGACCGTCGGAAAAACAAAAAAACGTTGCTTGCAACGTTTTTTTGTGCGTTGTGTCCGCCATTTCCGACCGAGCGTTGCGCGCCCGGAACTCCGCCCCCTCCTCCCCGCAACTCACAATATGGCAGCGGATGCGTTGTAATAATGCATCCACTATCCCCATTGTGCTGCGTTGTCACAGGATGCGTCGGGACGTCAGCCCGACGCACTGCGACACGCCGACGCTAGTGTGAAAGTAGCCTTAATTGTATTCTGGGTGTGCGCCCTATATGCATAGTCTCTTTTCTTGTTTGTTTGGTATATGCTGCTGCTATGCATTGAGCTGCACCCCTTATTATACTTACCCTATAGGTGGCAATTGGCCCCTCGCCCATTGGTAGAGCTCCTTAGCTCTCCCTCTTCCTTTTCATTTTAATGTTTCACATGGACCCGTAGAAGTGCTGAGTGCGCAAAACGGCAGTCGTTCTGCTGTTCACTCCCCGCACCTTCACGTTTTACCTGCTGGTTCCAAGAAAATGCCTGTAACCTCAATATGGTAAAATAAAAGACATCAACTTCACTGTAAACTGGGTGAGTGCCATAAGGTATGTCACTTTCCATAAGGAGAAGCGATCCCCTTAGGCCCCAGTCCAGAGCCTCTCACCTAGCCAAGTTAGTTCTCATGCTTCGCACTGACGAGGGCCAACAGCCCGAAACACCGTGTCTGCTAATTGAGATACTAATTTGGCTTTTATCCTAAGTCATATTGCATGACTCGTTAAAGAGTTGATTGTGACTTGTAGGATCGCTACTTCCAACAGGTGGCGCTATAGAGTTTAAGTCCTCTTTTTCTCAGAAGAGGCAATTTGCATATTACATTTCTTTTTCTATTTTCTATGGACTATCTTTTTCACTATTATATGTGAAGCACCAGTTCCCAGTGGCAAAAAGCAACCGGTTTTATAGTCCAGAAGGATCATATGTTGTATGCCTGGAAATGCACTACAGCTCCTAGTGCCATTCAATTCTTTTTTTTTTTTCTGAGAACCTAGAAGTATACAAATCACATGCTTGTGCTGACATGACTGTCCACTAGCAAGGGAGAATCCTCAAAGTGTGCAGTGCATTAGCTGTGGGAATTCAGAAGCTGCGATGTCAGGATTCAGCTCTACAGGTTCTAGTAGTCGTCACATGGACACTTCACTCATATGCGACTTTCACTACAAAATACAAAGAATGCCTCCAATCCAATGAACCGGCTATATGTGCAGTACAGATATTAAGCAATAGCAAGTTTAAAGATATATAAGAAAAAAACATATTTTGTTATATAACCTGTATCTATCTATCTAAAGGATAGAAAGGACCCCGACTAATTTGATAGCTCCATTGTGGCCCAAAAGAAGTTGGTTCAACTTGATCATCCAACTACAAGTGGACGGGCCAGTAATGTTACCAGTAAAGGACAATCTCCTCTCTCAGGGACCCATTCTTCACTCAGACCCTCAGAGATGGAACTTAGCGGCGTGGTTACTGAAGCCCAGGTATTGAAAGCAAAAGGGTTATCAAACCCTGTCATAGCTACCCTGCAAAAATCTAGGAAACCAGTAACAAACGCCATCTACAATAAAATCTGGAAAAAGTTTTCATCGTTTTGTCTACCTAACCTTCCAGACCCTCTCAAGCCAAATATACCTAAGATATTAGATTTTTTGCAAAAAGGCTTGGAGATAGGTCTTAAGGTACCGTCACACTAGACGATATCGCTAGCGATCCGTGACGTTGCAGCGTCCTCGCTAGCGATATCGTCCAGTGTGACAGGCAGCAGCGATCAGGCCCCTGCTGTGCTGTCGCTGGTCGGGGAAGAAAGTCCAGAACTTTATTTGGTCGCTGGACTCCCCGCAGACATCGCTGAATCGGCGTGTGTGACACCGATTCAGCGATGTCTTCACTGGTAACCAGGGTAAACATCGGGTAACTAAGCGCAGGGCCACGCTTAGTAACCCGATGTTTACCCTGGTTACCATCCTAAAAGTAAAAAAAAACAAACACTACATACTTACATACCGCTGTCTGTACTCCAGCGCTGTGCTCTGCTCTCCTCCTGTACTGGCTGTGAGCGTCGGTCAGCCGGAAAGCAGAGCGGTGACGTCACCGCTCTGCTTTCCGGCCGCTGTGCTCACAGCCAGTACAGAGAAGCACAGCGCTGGAGGACAGACGGCTGTAGGTAAGTATGTACTGTTTGGTTTTTTTTACTTTTAGGATGGTAACCAGGGTAAACATCGGGTTACTAAGCGCGGCCCTGCGCTTAGTTACCCGATGTTTACCCTGGTTACCGGAGACCTCGGGATCGTTGGTCGCTGGAGAGCTGTCTGTGTGACAGCTCTCCAGCAACCAAACAGCGACGCTGCAGCGATCCGGATCGTTGTCGGTATCGCTGCAGCGTCGCTATGTGTGACGGGGCCTTTAGACCCAGTACTCTGAAAGTCCAGGTCTCTGCACTCAGCTCTGTCTTTGATCAAGATCTAGCAGGTCATCGCTGGATCAAAAGGTTTATGACATCAGCAACTAGAATGAATCCTAGAAAACAGATCATAGTTCCCCCATGGGGTCTCAATGTGGTGCTCCAAGGTCTTACAGGTCCACCTTTTGATCCTTTGTCTTCCTGTTCTCCACAAAATCTTGCTTATAAAACTGTATTTTTGGTAGCCATAACTTCGGCTAAAAGAGTGGGTGAATTACAGGCCTTATCGATAAGAGAGCCTTATCTTCTAGTTAGAGAAGATTCAATAGTGCTTCGTCTTGATCCTTCTTTTCTTCCAAAAGTTGTCTCTGAAATTCATCGTTCCCAAGACATCATTCTACCAACCTTTTGCCATAAACCTGCAAACTCGGAAGAAAGAAAATTCAGCACTCTAGATGTCCGGCGTATTCTATTGCTATACTTAGATCAGACCCGTGCTCTCAGAATTGATCATAACCTCTTTGTCCATCTCTCAGGACAAAATAAGGGGAAAAAAGTAGCTAAAAGTACCATTGCTACATGGATCAAAAAAGCTATAACACAAGCTTACCTTGCTCAAAACAAACTACCTCCAGTAGGGATCAAGGCCCATTCAACCAGATCTACATCAGTTTCCTGGGCAGAAAGGGCAGGCGCATCTCCGGAGCAGATCTGCAGGCCAGCAACGTGGTCTTCACTCCATACCTTCTCTAAACATTATAGATTGGATGTATTGTCCAATAAGGACTTAGTCTTCGGCCGTAAAGTTCTCCAGGCCGTTGTCCCTCCCTAGTGCCAAATTAGTTGGTATTCCTCCATATGCCGTCGTGGAAGGTGACTAGAGAAAATAGAATTAATCTTACCGGTAATTCGGTTTCTAGGAACCTTCCACGACGGCGCTAATTTCCCACCCGATACATATTCCTGGATTAGTTCTGGGATTCAGAAGGTAAACCGGTGCTATGGTCTCAGTTGTAAGTCACTGGCAAGTGGGAGGTGGGAGGTCCTTTTAACCTCTCTGTATTTCCTGTTCCCCATTAGGGCAAAGAGACAACCTCCATATGCCGTCGTGGAAGGTTCCTAGAAACCGAATTACCGGTAAGATTAATTCTATTTTTTGGTATTTACACTCCAAATTATACCTCTCTCTCCCTTTTTTTTTTGAGGGGATTTATACTTATCTCCCTTTTCTGAAATTTAGTAGGTCTATTGAGGCCCCCTTGCTAGCATTAGCCTCTTTATTTATATAGGGGCACTCCTGCACTATATGGTACTCTGGGGACGCTCAGAGTTTACCTGCTACCTTGCTTTTTGCATATAAGCCATTGTGCACATAAGTCACCGTTTATGCATATGTGTTGTGCTATTTATGTTACATCTCTGTATATTAGATTTATGAAAGTACCAGCAGTGTGTTGGTGGCGTGACTCACCATATATTATTGTTAGGGTTGAGCGACTTTTACTTTTTTAGGATCGAGTCAGGTTTTGCGAAACCCGACTATCTCAAAAGTCGAGTCGAGTGAAATCGGCCGATTATCGCAAAAAGTCGGGGTCGGGGATCGACCGAAACACGAAACCCAATGCAAGTCAATGGGGATGCATAGTCGGCAGTGAGTGGAGGCCAGGAAAACACCTACAGTGTCCATTTTAATGGCAAAAACATCCATTCTTGGTACTGAAGCTTGTCAATCTTAATTTACCTTATAATAATAGTTGGGCATTGGAAATTGAGGGTCATTTGGCTAAAGTTGTGGTGGGTATGGTGGTTCAAGTATTTAGTGGGCCCAGGAAACGTGGACCACGTCACGGCAGTGGAGCAGGAAGAGGTAAGTATTTCAACTTTGCAAGTGCTGTGATCCTGAGCAAGCAGGGGGCACACTCGTTGGCATTGGCACTGGCACAGGGCCCCTCAAAGTACGGCGGTGTGTTTGCACAGCGGGGGCGCCTCCCACCGGCAGCGACACTTTTGCATACTATGAGGGGCCCTGTGCCAGTGACGTCGCCAACGAGTATCCCCCCCACCTGATGAAGGAACCTGTACTTTCATCTGCACCTTCCTCTTTGTCCCCGTGTAAGGTGGTATAGTATGCGGGAAGGGGAACCTCACTTTCAGCAGGGTCAGAATCTGGCTGTGTAGCGTGCAAGGGGAATGTAGCGGTCTGGGTCAATGTACAAGCAGAGTCATCTAGCACTGGCTGGGCAATGGGCAGGATGAGGAGGAAACACAGATATAGTCCCAAATACAAAAGTAGGCTAAAAGCAGTTCAAAATTGTTAACAGGACTTAACAGGCGGCATTGCTTTGTTCAGTGGAGGACAACTGTAATGAGAGGCTGACACAGTGAGTAGGCCCAAATCAGTAAGTAGTCTAAATGCAGTTCAAAATTGGTAACAGTGGTAAACAGGCGGCACTGCTTTGTTCAGTGGAGGAGAACTGTTGTGAATTCCGCTCTTGGGCTCCCTCCGGTGGTTGTAAGTGGCACTTTTGTGAGTTCTGCTCTTGGGCTCCCTCTTGTGGTTTCAAGTGGTATGGCTGCTCCTTGGAGTTAGCTGTCATCAGCTGCCTCCACTTATCGTCTCTTCTGCTCAGCTATTTAGGCCTGGCTCTTTCTTCAGCCAGTGCCACTTGTAAATGGTTCCTGGTTGGATTCACATCTCTTTGGATTTCCCTGTTATCCTGACCAGTTCAGCAAAGCTAAGTTTTTGCTTGCGCTTTTCTGTTCACAGATTGTGGACTTATCCGTTCAGTGCTTTCTATGTTTGTCCAGCGTTATCAGTATGAATTAATTCTGTCTTGCTGGAAGCTCTGGGAAGCAGATTTACCCTCCACACCTTTAGTCAGGTGTGGAGATTTTTTTTGTAAACTCTGCGTGGATTTTTGTAGTGTTTTATACTGACCGCACAGTATTCCATCCTGTCCTACCTATCAAGCTAGACTGGCCTCCTGTGCTCATCCTGGTTTCATTCTGTGTATGTCTTTTCCCTTTCCACTCGCAGTCATTATTTGTGGGGGGCTAATCTATCCTTTGGGGATTTTCTCTGAGGCAAGATAGTTTTCCTGCTTCTGTCTTTAGGGGTAGTTAGCTCTTAGGCTGTGACGAGATGCCTAGGGAGAGTTAGGAGCATTCCACGGCTACTTCTAGTGTTGTGTTGAGCTTAGGGACTGCGGTCAGTACAGTTACCACTTCCTTCAGAGCTCGTTCTATGTTGCTCCTAGACCACCGCATCATAACAGAGAACAGCAAGGAGCGGCAGACACCGTTAGTAGGCCCCAACCCAACTAGTAGGCCAAATGCAGTGTAATATTAACAACTACTTAACGAGAGCTTGAAAATGGAAGTTCAGGACAGGAAACCAGGAGAACAGCAAGGAGCGGCAGACACCGTTAGTAGGCCCCAACCAAACTAGTAGCCTCACTGCAGTTGTTCCATTTAACAACTATTTAACAAGAGCCTGAAGATAGAAGCTCAGGAAAGGCAACCAGGAGAACACCTTGGAGCAGCTGAAACTGTTAGTAGGCCCCAACCAAACTAGTAGCCCCACTGCAGTTGTTCCATTTAACAACTATTTAACAAGAGCCTGGAGATAGAAGCTCAGGAAAGGCAACCAGGAGAACACCTTGGAGCGACAGATACTGTTAGTAGGCCCCAAACAAACTAGTAGCCCCCCTGCATTTGTTCCATTTAACAACTATTTAACAAGAGCCTGAAGATAGAAGCTCAGGAAAGGCAACCAGGAGAACACCTTGGAGCGGCAGACACTGTTAGTGGGCCCCAACCAAACTAGTAGCCCCACTGCAGTTGTTCCATTTAACAACTATTTAACAAGAGCCTGAAGATAGAAGCTCAGGAAAGGCAACCAGGAGAACACCTTGGAGCGGCAGACACTGTTAGTAGGCCCCAACCAAACTAGTAGCCCCACTGCAGTTGTTCCATTTAACAACTATTTAACAAGAGCCTGAACATAGAAGCTCAGGAAAGGCAACCAGGAGAACACCTTGGAGCGGCAGACACTGTTAGTAGGCCCCAAACAAACTAGTAGCCCCCCTGCACTTGTTCCATTTAACAACTATTTAACAAGAGCTTGAAGATAGAAGCTCAGGAAAGGCAACCAGGAGAACACCTTGGAGCGGCAGACACTGTTAGTAGGCCCCAACTAAACTAGTAGCCACACTGCAGTTTTAAAATTCTGATAGGCTGAAAACCTGATAATTGCAGGTCCTTTTTTTTAAGAGGACAGCTGTATTGAGTGGCGCAGCCAGACACTGCTAGTAGGCCTTACACTACAAAGTTGGCAGATGCAGGTTTAAAAAAGGTTACATGGGTACACAGGCAGCATTGGTGTGGTCAGTGGAAGACTATTGGAAGGAGGGACTGCAGACAGACTTAGTAGGCCTAACATAAAAAAAAGGTGGCTCAATGCAGTTTCAATTATCTTGCAGGGGTACACAGGCAGCATTGGTGTGGTCAGTGTAGGACTATTGGAAGGAGGGACCGCAGACAGACTTAGTAGGCCTAACATAACAAAAAGGTGGCTCAATGCAGTTTCAATTATCTTGCAGGGGTACACAGGCAGCATTGGTGTGGTCAGTGGAGGACTATTGGAAGGAGGGACCGCAGACAGACTTAGAAGGCCTAACATAAAACAAAGGTGGTTCTATGCACTTTTAAATAGGTTCCAGGGGTACACAGGCAGCATTGGTGTGGTCAGTGGAGGACTATTGGAAGGAGGGACCGCAGACAGACTTAGTAGGCCTAACATAACAAAAAGGTGGCTCAATGCAGTTTCAATTATCTTGCAGGGGTACACAAGCAGCATTGGTGTGGTCAGTGGAGGACTATTGGAAGGAGGGACCGCAGACAGACTTAGTAGGCCTAACATAAAAAAGGTGGCTCAATGCAGTTTCAATTATCTTGCAGGGGTACACAAGCAGCATTGGTGTGGTCAGTGGAGGACTATTGGAAGGAGGGACTGCAGACAGACTTAGTAGGCCTAACATAAAAAAGGTGGCTCAATGCAGTTTCAATTATCTTGCAGGGGTACGCAGGCAGCATTGGTGTGGTCAGTGGAGGACTATTGGAAGGAGGGACCGCAGACAGACTTAGTAGGCCTAACATAAAAACGGTGGCTCTATGCACTTTTAAATAGGTTCCAGGGGTACACAGGCAGCATTGATGTGGTCAGTGGAGGACTATTGGAAGAAGGGACCGCAGACAGACTTAGTAGGCCTAACAAAAAAAAGGTGGTTCTATGCACTTTTAAATAGGTTCCAGGGGTACACAGGCAGCATTGGTGTGGTCAGTGGAGGACTATTGGAAGGAGGGACCGCAGACAGACTTAGTAGGCCTAAAAAAAAAAAAGGTGGCTCAATGCAGTTTCAATTATCTTGCAGGGGTACACAAGCAGCATTGGTGTGGTCAGTGGAGGACTATTTGAAGGAGGGACCGCAGACAGACTTAGTAGGCCTAACATAAAAAAAGGTGGCTCAATGCAGTTTCAATTATCTTGCAGGGGTACACAGGCAGCATTGGTGTGGTCAGTGGAGGACTATTTGAAGGAGGGACCGCAGACAGACTTAGTAGGCCTAACATAAAAAAAGGTGGCTCTATGCACTTTTAAATAGGTTCCAGGGGTACACAGGCAGCATTGGTGTGGTCAGTGGAGGACTATTGGAAGGAGGGACCGCAGACAGACTTAGTAGGCCTAACATAAAAAAAGGTGGTTCTATGCACTTTTAAATAGGTTCCAGGGGTACACAGGCAGCATTGGTGTGGTCAGTGGAGGACTATTGGAAGGAGGGACCGCAGACAGACTTAGTAGGCCTAACAAAAAAAGGTGATTCTATGCACTTTTAAATAGGTTCCAGGGGTACACAGGCAGCATTGATGTGGTCAGTGGAGGACTATTGGAAGGAGGGACCACAGACAGACTTAGTAGGCCTAAAAAAAGGTGGCTCAATGCAGTTTCAATTATCTTGCAGGGGTACACAAGCAGCATTGGTGTGGTCAGTGGAGGACTATTGGAAGGAGAGACCGCAGACAGACTTAGTAGGCCTAACATAAGAAAAAGTGGCTCTATGCACTTTTAAATAGGTTCCAGGGGTGCACAGGCAGCATTGGTGTGGTCAGTGGAGGACTATTGGAAGGAGGGACCGCAGACAGACTTAGTAGGCCTAACATAAAAAAAGGTGGTTCTATGCACTTTTAAATAGGTTCCAAGGGTACACAGGCAGCATTGGTGTGGTCAGTGGAGGACTATTGGAAGGAGGGACCGCAGACAGACTTAGTAGGCCTAACAAAAAAAAGGTGGCTCTATGCACTTTTAAATAGGTTCCAGGGGTACACAGGCAGCATTGGTGTGGTTAGTGGAGGACTATTGGAAGGAGGGACCGCAGACAGACTTAGTAGGCCTAACATAAAAAAAGGTGGCTCTATGCACTTTTAAATAGGTTCCAGGGGTACACAGGCAGCATTGGTGTGGTTAGTGGAGGACTATTGGAAGGAGGGACCGCAGACAGACTTAGTAGGCCTAACATAAAAAAAGGTGGCTCTATGCACTTTTAAATAGGTTCCAGGGGTACACAGGCAGCATTGGTGTGGTCAGTGGAGGACTATTGGAAGGAGGGACTGCAGACAGACTTAGTAGGGCTAAAATAAAAAAAGGTGACTCAATGCAGTTTCAATTATCTTGCAGGGGTACACAGGCAGCATTGGTGTGGTCAGTGGAGGACTATTGGAAGGAGGGACCGCAGACAGACTTAGTAGTCCTAACATAAAAAAAGTAGGCTCAATGCAGTTTCAGTTATCTTGCAGGGGTACACAGGCAGCATTGGTGTGGTCAGCGGAGGACAATTGGAAGGAGTGTCTGACACAGTTAGTGTTAGGGGTCAAGTTCCTGCCTCTGAACAGGGGGAATCTCGGGCCATCTCCGCTGCGGTCTCCCATTCTTCTCCTGCCGCAGCGGAGCCTGCTCAGCAGAGACTGCGGACGCTTCTGGGGCTAAGTCCTGCTTTTCACATTCTGAGCATGCCCAGAGTAAGATCTCTCAGTGGAGATCGAGGGTCACATAGTTACATAGTTATTAAGGTTGAAGGAAGACTATAAGTCCATCTAGTTCAACCCATGGCCTAACCTAACATGCCCTAACATGTTGATCCAGAGGAAGGCAAAAAAAACCCATGTGGCAAAGAGTAAGCTCCACATTAGGGAAAAAAATTCCTTCCCGACTCCAGATACGGCAATCAGACTAGTTCCCTGGATCAACACCCAATCAAGGAATCTAGTGTATATACCCTGTAACATTATACTTTTCCAGAAAGGTATCCAGTCCCCTCTTAAATTTAAGTAATGAATCGCTCATTACAACATCATACGGCAGAGAGTTCCATAGTCTCACTGCTCTTACAGTAAAGAGTCCGCGTCTGTTATTATGCTTAAACCTTTTTTCCTCCAAACGCAGAGGATGTCCCCTTGTCCCTGTTTCAGGTCTATGATTAAAAAGATCATCAGAAAGGTCTTTGCACTGTCCCCTCATATATTTATACATTAAAATAAGATCACCCCTTAGTCTTCGTTTTTCCAAACTAAATAGCCCCAAGTGTAATAACCTATCTTGGTATTGCAGACCCCCCATTCCTCTAATAACCTTGGTCGCTCTTCTCTGCACCTGCTCTAGTTCAGCTATGTCTTTCTTATACACCAGAGACCAGAACTGTGCACAGTATTCTAAGTGTGGTCAAACTAGTGACTTGTATAGAGGTAAAATTATGTTCTCCTCATGAGCATCTATGCCTCTTTTAATGCATCCCATTATTTTATTTGCCTTTGTAGCAGCTGCCTGACACTGGCCACTGAATATGAGTTTGTCTTCCACCCATACACCCAGGTCTTTTTCATTGACGGTTTTGCCCAGAGTTTTAGAATTAAGCACATAATTATACATCTTATTACTTCTACCCAAGTGCATGACCTTACATTTATCCCCATTAAAGCTCATTTGCCATTTATCAGCCCAGGCTTCTAGTTTACATAAATCATCCTGTAATATAAAATTGTCCTCCTCTGTATTGATTACCCTGCAGAGTTTAGTGTCATCTGCAAATATTGAAATTCTACTCTGAAGGCCCCCTACAAGGTCATTAATGATCAGATACTGCAGCTAAGGTCCTTGTAGGTGCTAGGACTAAATCCTGCTTTGCACTCTGAGCATGCCCAGGGCAAGATCTCTCAGTGGAGATCTGGGGTCACATGCTCAGGTACTGCAGCTCTCCATTGGTTCTTCTTTCTAAGGTCCTAAACGTGCTGCAGCTATTTAAGGTTCGCATGGCCGCACGGCCATGCGCTAGTGTCAATTCATATATGTGCTTTGCGCCAATGTGGTTATGTATGAGTGTGTTCAGGGACCCGGCTGAAATAAGCCCCTAGAATACCGGCACCTCCGGTGAGGAGATTGTATGTGTGTGTTCAGGGACCCGGCTGAAATAAGCCCCTAGAATACCGGCTTCTCTGGTGAGGAGATTGCATGTTGCATAACCACTGACTGCTATCAGCTTGGCAGTAAGCTTGTGCTCCTGTGAGGCTAACAGGGCGCAGTGCTTCCCTTTTATGGTTACTCTGTGAAGTAATAGAGCTAGCCTATACTGCCTAACAGCGCCGCCATTCGCTAGCAGCAGGTTCCTCCTGCACGGTGGACCCCGGGCTGCGAACGCACCTTTCATAATAAACATCTCTATTTTCTCGGTGCGTTCCGCTAGCCCTAATAGTACACTAGAGCCAGGGTCTGGCTAGTAAATGGCGGAAGATCAGCGTTTACAGCGGTACATCCAACAGCTGGAGGGTAGGTTGGCGGCTCTCGAGCGCACAACCTCAGCTGTGGATGTTACCACAGTCGCTGTTCAGGCTGCAAGTGTAGCTGCAGCCAGTTTGTCCTCTGCCACCCCTGCTCCCACTTTATCCCGTCTATCGCTTCCAGACAAGTTTGCTGGTGACAGTAAGCAATGTCAGGGATTCGTGAGTCAGTGCTCCATACATCTTGAGCTTCTGGCTGCACGTTTTCCTACGGAACGGGCGAAAGTGGGATTTATTTTATCCCTTTTGTCGGGCAGGGCGTTGGAGTGGGCAACGCCGCTATGGGAGCGCAATGATCGTGTGGTGCAGAGTGCTCCTCTCTTCCTGGACGCTCTGAAACAGGTCTTTTTGGGACCTCGTGTCACCCACGATACCGCATTCCAATTGTTGGCAACAACCCAGGGTTTGTCCATGGTCAGCCAGTTCGCCGTCCAATTCCGGACTCTGGTCTCGGAGCTGGAGTAGCCGGATAAAGTCCTTATTCCGGTGTTCTGGAGAGGACTGGCAGACCATGTGAAGGACACCTTGGCCACCAGGGAGATTCCCGCCACGCTGGAGGAGCTTATTTCTATATCTACCCGCATCGACCTCCGTTTTAACAAGCGGAGGTTGGAGCGGGCCCAGTGTAGGCAGAGGTTTCGGCTGGCTCCCACCTTTGCCAGACCTCTAGAATCTTCCGTTCAGGCGTCCGACTCCCATGAGGCCATGGAGGTTTCTCGAGCAGGACCTAAGTCTCGGACCACTCGAGTACCCGTGGTTTGCAGAAATTGCCAACAAGAGGGACATTATGCCAATAAATGTCCACGGCAGTTGGGTAAACGATCGCGTCTAGTAACCGTTGGAGGAGGTTCTCTAGACACAGCGGCATTTTCCTCCAAGCTGTCCTTCAAGGGGACAATCATATTAGGCTCTTACTCTCTAACAGTCGAGCTTTGTGTGGACTCCAGAGCAGAGGGGAAATTCATGTCCTCGGCTTTTGCTCTGCGCCATGCAATACCTCTGGTGATGCTCGCCAAACCGGTGACTGTTAGAGTTGTGAACGGGTCAACATTTCCATCTCAGATCACACACCAGACTGTCCCTTTCACGTTAGCTATGTCCCCATCCCACCAGGAGATAATTTCCCTTCTTGTCCTTCCCGAGGGAATGGATGAGATTCTGTTGGGAATACCCTGGCTCCGTTTCCACTCCCCACATATTGAGTGGTCCTCTGGGAGGATATTGGGTTGGAGTGAATCCTATAAGGGCAGATGTGTGAAAGAGTGCGTTCAGGTTTCCACCACTGAGATACCCGCAGATCTCTCTTCTCTTCCCAAATACTATTGGTCCTATGCAGACGTCTTCTCCAAAAAGGCTGCGGAGACCCTTCCGCCTCACCGCCCCTATGACTGTCCTATAGATCTCTTGCCTGGAGCAGAACCTCCTCTGGGACGTGTCTATCCCCTCTCTCTTCCGGAAACGGAGGCCATGTCCCAATACATCCAGGAGAATTTGGCAAGAGGGTTCATTAGGAAGTCAGTGTCACCAGCAGGGGCAGGGTTCTTCTTCGTGCAGAAGAAGAACAGAGAATTACGTCCTTGCATAGATTACAGGGGTCTTAACGCCATCACAGTTAAGAATAAGTACCCGCTGCCCCTGATTTCTGAGCTTTTTGATAGGCTAAGGGGAGCTAAGGTATTTACCAAATTAGATCTGCGGGCTGCTTATAACCTGATTCGCATCCATGAGGGGGACGAATGGAAGACGGTGTTTAACACCAGAGATGGGCACTATGAGTATCTGGTGATGCCCTTCGGGCTCTGTAATGCCCCAGCCGTTTTCCAAGACTTTGTCAACGACATCGTCCGGGATATGCTTTCCACCTCGGTCGTTGTCTATCTGGATGATATTCTCATCTTTTCTCCAGATATTGACTCCCACCGGAGAGATGTTGGCAGAATCTTCGACCTCTTACGGGCAAATTCTCTCTATGCAAAGTTGGAGAAGTGTATGTTTGAGCAGGAGTCTTTATCTTTCCTGGGCTATATCATCTCCGCCCAGGGATTGGCTATGGATCCTGCCAAACTACAGGCTGTGATGGACTGGCAAGAACCCCATTCTCTTAAAGCGGTGCAGCGCTTTATGGGGTTCATTAATTATTACCGCCAGTTCCTTCCCCACTTCTCAACTTTGGTAGCTCCCTTGGTAGCCCTCACCAAGAAGGGAGCAAATCCCAAATTGTGGTCTGAAGAGGTCTCCAGGGCCTTTTCTTCTATAAAGTCCCGTTTTGCTAGCGCTCCCATCCTACATCGTCCCGATGTTGATAAGCCGTTCATAATGGAGGTGGATGCCTCTTCTGTTGGTGCAGGAGCAGTCCTCTTCCAAAAGGATGCTCAAAGTCGGAAGCATACGTGCTTCTTCTTCTCCAAGACCTTCACACCTGCGGAGAGGAATTATTCCATTGGGGACAGGGAGTTGCTAGCGATGAAGCTGGCTTTTTCAGAATAGAGGCATCTCTTGGAGGGGGCTCGTTTTCCCTTTCAAGTCTTCACGGACCACAAAAATTTGTTATATCTGCAAACAGCCCAGTGGCTAAATTCTCGCCAGGCCAGAAGGTCCTTCTTCTTCTCCCGGTTCCACTTCACCCTTCATTATCTCACTGGGGAGAAGAACATTCGTGCTGACGCTCTCTCTCGCTCTGTTGTGTCATCTGAGGAGGAGAAAGGGGAGCCTTGGCTTATTGTCCCTTCAGAGAGCCTGAGAACCGTAGCGCCAGTTTCACTAGAGTCTGTGCCTTCGGGCAAGACTTTTGTGCCCATTAATTTGCGACCGGAGGTTCTCTCTTGGGCTCATTCGTCCAGGGTGGGTGGACACTTTGGGACAAAGAGGACATCTGAGCTGCTGGCGAGGACGTACTGGTGGCCACATATGGTCCGGGATGTCAGAGATTATATTCAGGCATGTGTCTCCTGCGCCAAAAATAAATCTCCTCGTCAAACGCCAGCTGGGTTACTCTATCCCTTGCCGGTGGCAGATAGGCCCTGGGAGATGGTCGGGATGGACTTTGTTGTGGGTTTACCCAAGTCTCGCGGCTGTACCATCATTTGGGTCATCACCGATCATTTCTCAAAAATGGTGCATTTGGTGCCGCTACCACGGTTACCTTCTGCACGGGCCTTGGCAGTGTTGTTCATAAAACACATCTTCCGCCTACATGGTATGCCAGACAAAATTGTCAGTGACCGGGGTCCCCAGTTTGCGTCTCGGTTCTGGAGAGAGCTTTGTCGTCTTCTCAGCATTGAGTTAAATCTCTCTTCCGCTTATCATCCCGAGACAAATGGGTTGGTAGAGAGGGCCAACCAGACCTTGGTCACATACCTGCGACATTTTGTTTCAGCAAGGCAGGATGACTGGGCATCCTTGCTATCGTGGGCAGTTTGCACTGAACAACATCATAGCCGAATCCACTGGACAAACCCCATTCCTCCTCAACTATGGTCAGCATCCGCGGGTACCTGTGCCTATGCCAGTGTCTTCCGCCGACTTCAGGGTGGCAGACTGGGCTGTGGAGGCACGGGATTATTTGGGACCGCACTCAGGATGCCATTCGGGCCTCCAAGGAGAGAATGAGGTCCTCCGCCGATGCACATCGGTGCCCCGCTCCGACCTTTGCTCCTGCCGACTTGGTGTGGCTCTCCGCCCGTAACATCAGGCTGCGAGTTGAGTCCACTAAGTTTGCTCCTCGCTACTTGGGCCCCTTCAAGGTCCTCGAACAGGTTAACCCTGTGGTCTATCGTTTGGCCCTTCCGCCACACCTGGGTATCTCCGACACCTTTCATGTGTCCCTCTTGAAACCCGTATATATGTCTCGGTTTTCCGAGTCATCTGCTGGGACATCGGGTTCGTCTACGGACGATTACGAGGTAATTTGGGGTGCAAGGTGGTACGTGGCAAAAAATTTTATTTGGTGGACTGGAAGGGTTATGGTCCTGAGAGCCTGCTGAGCACATTCGGGCTCCGCAGCTCATTGCTGCCTTCGAACGTAGCGAGGCCCAAGGAGGGGGGGTAATGTTAGGGGTCGAGTTCCTGCCTCTGCACAGGGGGAATCTCGGGCCATCTCCGCTGCGGTCTCCCATTCTTCTCCTGCCGCAGCAGAGCCTGCTCAGCAGAGACGTCGATCCCAGCGTCTCGCTCAGTCTGACTCTGTGCTAAGAGTTACTGCTGCATTTCCTGCTTCTGCCATTGAAGTCAGTGCTGGGCAGCGGCGAGCGGATGCTTCTGGGGCTAAGTCCTGCTTTTCACATTCTGAGCATGCCCAGAGTCAGATCTCTCAGTGGAGATCGAGGGTCACATGATCAGATACTGCAGCTAAGGTCCTTGTAGGTGCTAGGACTAAATCCTGCTTTGCACTCTGAGCATGCCCAGGGCAAGATCTCTCAGTCGAGATCTGGGGTCACATGCTCAGGTACTGCAGCTCTCCATTGGTCCTTCTTTCTAAGGTCCTAAACGTGCTGCAGCTATTTAAGGTTCGCAAGGCCGCACGGCCATGCGCTAGTGTCAATTCATATATGTGCTTTGCGCCAATGTGGTTATGTATGAGTGTGTTCAGGGACCCGGCTGAAATAAGCCCCTCGAATACCGGCACCTCCAGTGAGGAGATTGTATGTGTGTGTTCAGGGACCCGGCTGAAATAAGCCCCTAGAATACCGGCTTCTCCGGTGAGGAGATTGCATGTTGCATAACCACTGCCTGCTATCAGCTTGGCAGTAAGCTTGTGCTCCTGTGAGGCTAACAGGGCGCAGTGCTTCCCTTTTACGGTTACTCTGTGAAGTAACAGAGCTAGCCTATACCGCCTAACAGCGCCGCCATTCGCTGCCCCGGGCTGCGAACGCACCTTTCATAATAAACATCTCTATTTTCTCAGTGCGTTCCGCTAGCCCTAACAGTTAGTACTCGAAAAGAATACATAGATCTTAATGTCTCGCAAAAAAAACAAAACAAAAAAAAAAGGGTGGCATACTTAGGTACAGGGGTGGGCTCCTCTGCTGACTTTCAGACATTGTTATTTGGCGCAAAGTATTTACTGGTGTAAAAGTAGGAGAGGGCCACTGAATATTTTAAGTAGCATTGAAGGATTTTACCGCATAAACTAAACAGCGGTGGAGCAGTGACAGATAATTTTGCAAGTGGTAGAGCACAGTTTGAGCCGGGGGGGGGGAACTCTCTCGTGCCCGGCGGTACAGGCCCAAGGCCCCTCATGTTACAACGGTGTGTCTGACGTTGAGTGTGCGCCACCACCGCCAGAGACACTTCATTGTACTATGAGGGACCCGGTGCCAGTGCCGTCAACCAAAAGTAGGCACACCCACCTCTTCAGACAAATGGCACTCTCACGGGTGCTTTCGCCAAGTGGCGAGACCACGGCCACGTGGGAGGAGTCAGCCCATTTAGGGAGGTGTAAACATGTCGTATGCTGGACATACAGCAGCTACAAATGGAGAAATTGGAACACTCGGTAAGAGCAGTCCAAAAGCAAGACCTTTTTAAAGGAAAGCTAGGTGTCAGCCGGGAAAGGTGGGGCAAAATAATTAGAAATCCATGAGTGGTTCATTTTAATGAAGGTTAGATCATCAACATTTTGGGTAGCCAGGCGAGTTTTTTTTTTGGTCAGTATTGAACCAGTAGCACTGAATACTCTTTCTGATAGGACACTAGCTGCTGGGCAAGCGAGCTCCTGCAATGCATATTCGGACAATTCAGGCCAGGTGTCTATTTTGGATGCCCAGTAATCAAATGGGAATGACGGGTGAGGGAGAACATCGATAGGGGAGGAAAAATAGTTAGTAACCATACTGGACAAATGTTGTCTCCTGTCACTTTGAATTGATGCTAGAAAACATATGAAAAAATGGAGTAAATTTTACTCCATTTTTTCATATGTTTTCTAATATGTTTGGGAGTGTCCGTGTGGTGTATCTTTGAGACGTCCACATGGGTTTTTGTCTCTGTGGCACCCTTTTATTTATGTGGTCCCATATGGTTTATGTTTATCTTTGAATTGATGCTGGGGTACCTGTCCTGTCTGCGGTCATTGTGAAATCACTCCACAACCTGGTCAGAAAACCCCTCTGTACAACGCCACTTCTGATTTGTGCACCTCTAACACCTCTGCCCTGTTGCCCCCTGCAGCTCGTGTGAGAACCATCACCAGCGTTGTGTGCTGGGAATGCCTGAATCAAACGGTCAACAAGAGTTGCTTGTTTGGTTGCCAATGTTTGTTCAAGGTTCTCTTGTGGCATGATGTTTTGCAGTTTCCCCTTATAGCGTGGATCCAGGAGGCAGGCCAACCAGTAATCGTCATTGGTCATCATTTTTATAATGCGGGGGTCCCTTTTTAGGATACGCAAGGCATAATCCGCCATGTGGCCCAATGTTCCAGTTGTCAATTCACTGCTTGTGCTGGGTTGAGGAGCATTTTCGGGCAAATCAACGTCCCTTGCCTCCCTCAAAAACCCCGAACCTGGCCTTGCAACGCCACCAGTTTCTATTGCCCCCTGAGAAGCTTCCTTATCCAAAAAATACTCATCCACATCATCCTCCTCATCCTCCTCCTCTTCGCCCGCCACCTCGTCTGGTAGACTTCCCTGACCAGACAATGGCTGACTGTCATCATGGCTTCCCTCGTCCTCGGTTGCAGACGCCTGCTCCTTTATGTGCGTCAAACTTTGCATCAGTAGACGCATTAGGGGGATGCTCATGCTTATTATGGCGTTGTCTGCACTAACCAGCCGTGTGCATCCCTCAAAACACTGAAGGACTTGACAGAGGTTTTGTAGCTTCGACCACTGCACACCTGACAACTCCATGTCTGCCATCCAACTGTCTGCCCGTGTATGTGTATCCTCCCACAAATACATAACAGCACGCCTCTGTTCGCACAGTCTCTGAAGCATGTGCAGTGTGGAGTTCCACCTTGTTGCAACGTCGATGATTAGGCGATGCTGGGGAAGGTTCAAAGATCGGAGTGTACGGGCGAACGGCGGATGTGCGAGCAAAGTCTGCGCACCTTCAGGAGCAGGTCGGGTAACCCCAGATAACTTTTCAGGAAGCACTGCACCACCAGGTTTAAGGTGTGAGCCAGGCAAGGAATGTGTTTCAGTTGTGAAAGGGCTATGGCAGCCATAAAATTCCTTCCGTTATCACTCACTACCTTGCCTGCCTCAAGATGTACACTGCCCAGCCATGACTGAGTTTCTTGCTGCAAGAACTCAGACAGAACTTCCGCAGTATGTCTGTTGTCGCCCAAACACTTCATTGCCAATACAGGCTGCTGATGCTTGCCACTAGCTGTTCCATAATGGGACACCTCGTGTGCAACAGTGGCAGCTGTGGATGGAGTGGTCGTGCGACTGCGGTCTGTGGACGAGCTGTCGCTTCTGCTGGAGGACGATGAGGAGGAGGAGGGTGGGCGAACGCCTACAGCCAACTGTTTCCTAGACCATGGGCTAGGCAGAACTGTCCCAATATTGCTGTCCCCTGTAATGGGCATGACTTGTTAACAATTTCCCTTTCTAACCCAGGAACGGTATGTGTAAAGAGCTCCATGGAGTAACCCGTTGTGTCGCCTGACGCATCCTTCTCTGTTGTTCTGGGTGAAGAACGCAAGGAAGCGACTTGTCCCTGACCGGGAACATCCACTGACGACCCGCTGCTTTTACATTTTGCACTTTCCGAAGAGGAGGCAAAAGAGCTAGAGGCTGAGTCAGCAGGGAAAGCCAAAACGTGTTCCTGCTGCTCCGGCTTTAAAAGCGGTTTTCCTACTCCCAGAAAAGGGAGCGTTTGAGGCCTTGTGTTGCCAGACGATGACGGTGGCTGAACAACTCGAGACTTAGGTGCTATATTGCTTTTGCCACGACCACCTGATGCTCCACCACCACTACCATCATTACCAGCTGGCAATGACCGCCCACGGCCACGACCTCTTCCATCAGACTTCCTCATTCTTGGAAATATGTAACCAAACTTACAAACGTTATTTGGTACTGTAAAACCAGTTACAAGGTGGACGCAAAATTGTTGTGAATTTAAATCTCCCTTTATAGGTGTGTGAGAGTGCAGGGAAAATCAGGCCCACTGTATTACAGTACACAGTTTCAGTGGCAGACAGTGGCTGACAGATATGCCGCTAACAGGACTGACGCAGATGCACAGATTTGCCAATATTTATGTCCCCTTCTTTTTTTTGGGATGGGAGACTAGTGAATCAATCTGGCCCACAGTTTTACAGTAGTGTTTCAGGGGCTGACAGATATGCCACTAACAGGACTGACGCAGATGCACAGATTTGCCAATATTAATCTCCCTTCTTTTTTTGGGGGGATGGGAGACTAATGAATCAATCTGGCCCACAGTTTTACAGTAGTATTTCAGGGGCAGACAGTGGCAGACAGGACTGACGCAGATGCACAGATTTGCCAATATTAATCTCCCCTTCTTTTTTGAGGGGGATGGGAGACTAGTGAATCAATCTGGCCCACAGTTTTACAGTCGTGTTTCAGTGGCTGACAGATATGCCACTAACAGGACTGACGCAGATGCACAGATTTGCCAATATTAATCTCCCCTTCTTTTTTGGGGGGATGGGAGACTAGTGAATCAATCTGGCCCACAGTTTTACAGTAGTGTTTCAGTGGCACAAAATGACAGACCGATACCACAGACTGGACTGGCACAGATGCACAGATTTGCCAATATTAATCTCCCCTTTTTGTTTTTATGTGGAAGACTAGTGAATAAATCTCGCCCACTGTTTTACAGTATTGTTTCTGTGGCACAAAATGACTGACAGATACAACAGACTGGACTGGCACAGATGCACTGATTGGCAATATAAATCTCCCTTTTTAGGTGTGGGACAGTGCAGAAAAATACAGGCCACTGTTTCACACTACACAGTTTCAGGGGCAGAAAGTGGCTTGAAGATATATAAAAAAAATTTTTTTAAAAAGGGACTGTACTACAATTACTATCTCCCTACAGTAATCTCGGAAAAGTATGGCAGGCAGCAATAAAAAGGACTGCTGCACACAAAAGTGTGGACAAACAAACAAGATAGCTGTGCAGAAAGGAAGGAACAACAGGATTTGTGCTTTGAAAAAAGCAGTTGGTTTGCACAGCGGCGTACAAACAGCAATGCAGCTATCAGGGAGCCTTATAAGGCAGTCTAATAAGCTACAGAGCTGATGCACTGAAATCTAGCCTCCACTGTCCCTGCAAGGAAAAGGTGGTGTTGGACAGTGGAAATCGCTACAGCACAAGCGGTTTGGGCAGGGCCGGCGTCAGCACCCGGCGTACCCGGGCAAATGCCGGGGCCCTGGCGAGACAGGAGGGCCCATTCAGGGCCAGCGTTAAGGGCAGGCAGCTGCCAGTGCCTAGGACCACAGCTCCCCCAGGGGCCCTCAGCTAGCGGCACATCACGGAGCTGACTCGGCAGGGGAGGGGGAGCGGCCGGGGGTTGTCTAATTATACTCACCTACTCCTGGCGGCTGGCGCGGTCCCTGCAGGTCCCCGGCTCCCCAGCTTCCTCTTGTACTGAGCGGTCACATGGTACTGCTCATTACAGTAATGAATATGCGGATCCACCTCCCATAAGGGTGGAGCCGCATATTCATTACTGTAATGAGCGGTAACGGTGACCACTCAATACATGAAGAAGCTGCTGGCGCCGGGAAGCAGGGACTGCACAGCACCAGGAGCAGGTGAGTATAATGGGGAGGGGAGCGCTGCGCGATATTCACCTGCTCCTCGTTCCAGCCGCCGCTCCGTCTTCCACATGCTCTGCAGTGACGCTGAGGTCAGAGGGCACGGTGACGTGGTTAGTGCGCGCCCTCTGCCTGAGTGTCAGTGCAGAAGACGCTGAAGAAGATGGAGTGGCGGCTGGAACGAGGACAGGTGAATATTGAAAGTGCCGGCGGCCTGAGTGACAGAGAGGTGAGTATGTGATTTTTTTTTTTTTTATCACAGCAACAACAAATGGGGCAAGTGTCTGTATGGAGCATCTTATGGGGCAATAACGTTTGTGCAGCACAATATGGGGCAAGTGTCTCTATATACTACATGGCTGTTCTATATACTACGTGGCTGTGTTATATGCTATGTGGGCTGTTATATACTACATGACTGTGCTATATGCTACATACTACGTGGCTGTGCTATATACTACGTGGGCTGTTATATACTACATGGCTGTGTTTATATGCGATCATGAATTTTGGTATGTGTTAAAGGGGGGCCCACTGAGACTCTTTCGCCCGGGGCCCTCAAAAACCTGGAGCCGGCCCTGGGTTTGGGGGTTTATATTCCCTGCCTAACGCTATCCCTGCTTCTGACGAAGCGGCAGCAACCTCTCCCTATGCTCAGATCAGCAGCAGTAAGATGGCGGTCGGCGTGCACGCCCATTTATAGCCCCTGTGACGCCGCAGAAAGCAAGCCAATCACTGCCATGCCCTTCTCTAAGAAGGTGGGGACCGAGAACTATGTCATCACGCTGCCCACACTCTGCGTCCTCCTTCATTGGCTGAGAAATGGCGCTGAACGCGTCATATGAAACGCGACTTTGGCGTGAAGGTCACGTACCGCATGGCCGAGCCCACACAGGGATCGGGTCGGGTTTCATGAAACCTGACTTTGCCAAAAGTCGGCGACTTATGAAAATGACCGATCCGTTTCGCTCAACCCTAATTATTGTATCTTTAGTTGTCTCCATATATTGACGCTGTATAGGACCATTGGTGTGTTGGTTGTATTTTAACCCCTTCACCCCCGGAGCTTTTTCCGCTTTTTCATTTTCGTTTTTTGCTCCCCTCCTTCCCAGAGCCATAACTTTTTTGTTTTTCCGTCAATAAGGCCATGTGAGGGCTTATTTTTTGCGGGACGAGTTGTACTTTTGAACGATACCATTGATTTTACCATGCCATGTAACAGAAAACGGGAAAAAAATTCCAAGTGTGATGAAATTGCAAAAAAAGTGCAATCTCACACTTGTTTTTTGTTTGGCTTTTTTGCTAGGTTCACTAAATGCTAAAACTAACCTGCCATTATGATTCTCCAAGTCATTACGAGTTCATAGACACCAAACATGTCTAGGTTATTTTTTATCTAAGTGGTGAAAAAAAATTCCAAATTTTGCTAAAAAATAAAAAAAAAAAATGCGCGATTTTCCGATACCCGTAGCGTCTCCAATTTTTGTGATCTGGGGTCAGGTGAGGGCTTATTTTTTGCGTGCTGAGCTGGCATTTTTAATAATACCATTTACGTTCTTTTGATCGCCCGTTATTGCATTTTAATGCAATGTCGCGGCGACCAAAAAAACGTAATTGTGGCGTTTTGATTTTTTTTTCTCGCTACGTCATTTAGCGGTCAGGTTAATCCTTTGTTTTTATTGATAGATCGGGCGATTCTGAACGCGGCGATACCAAATATGTGTATGTTTGATTTTTTTTTAATTGTTTTATTTTGATTGGGGCGAAAGGGGGGTGATTTGAACTTTTATATATTTTTTATTTTTTTTATATTTTTAATCACTTTTTTTTTTTAATTTTGGCATGCTTCAATAGCCTCCATAGGAGGCTAGAAGCATGCTTAACTCGATCGGCTCTGCTACATAGAGGTGAAGTACAGATCACCTCTATGTAGCAGAAATGCAGGGTTGCTTTGAACGCCGACCACAGGGTGGCGCTCAAAGCAATCGGCCATCAACAACCATAGAGGTCTCAAGGAGACCTCTGGTTGTTATGGCGATGCACTGCTGACCCCCGATCATGTGACGGGGGTCCGCAGTGCGAGCTCTTCCGGCCGCGCGGCCGGGAGCGCTAGTTAAATGCCGCTGTCAGCGCTTGACGGCGGCATTTAACTAGTTAATGGGCGCGGGCGGATCGCGATTCCGCTCGCGCTCATTGCGCGCACATGTCAGCTGTACAAAACAGCTGACATGTCGCGGCTTTGAGGTGGGCTCACCGCCGGAGCCCACCTCAAAGCAGGGGATCTGCCAGCTGACGTACTATTCCGTCAGCTGGCAGAAAGGGGTTAATATATGTTTTTATTGGTGTTTTTCTGTCTTTCCCATTAATAAATACATTTTTGTATTTTTGGATCTTAACCCCTTAGTGACAGAGCCAATTTGGTACTTAATGACCAGGCCAATTTTTGCAATTCTGACCACTGTCACTTTATGAGGTTATAACTCTGGAACGCTCCAACGGATCCCGCTGATTCTGAGATTGTTTTTTCGTGACATATTGTACTTCATGTTAATGTTAACATTTCTTCGATATTACTTGCGATTATTTATGAAAAATACAGAAATATGGCGAAAATTTTTAAAATTTTGCAATTTTCAACCTTTGTATTTTTATGCCCTTAAATCAGAGAGATATGTCACGAAAAATAGTTAATAAATAACATTTCCCACATGTCTACTTTACATCAGCACAATTTTGGAAACAAAATTTTTTTTTGTTAGGGAGTTATAAGGGTTAAAAGTTGACCAGCAATTTCTCATTTTTACAACACCATTATTTTTTAGGGACCACATCACATTTGAAGTCATTTTGAGGGGTCTATATGATAGAAAATAACGAAGTGTGACACCATTCTAAAAACTACACCCCTCAAGGTTCTCAAAACCACATTCAAGAAGTTTATTAACCCTTTACGTGCTTCACAGGAACTGAAACAATGTGGAAGGAAAAAATGAACATTTAACTTTTTTTTGCAAACATTTTAATTCAGAACCATTTTTTTTATTTTCACATGAGTAAAAACAGAAATGTAACAAATGTTGTTATTCACTTTCTCCTGAACACGCCAATACCCCATATGTGGGGGTAAACCACTTTTTTGGCGCACCGCAGAACTTGGAAGTGAAGGAGCGCCGTTTGACTTTTTCAATGCAGAATTGGCTGGAATTGAGATCAGACGCCATGTCACGTTTAGAGAGTCCCTGATGTGCCTAAACAGTGGAAACTCCCCACAAGTGACACCATTTTGGAAACTAGACCCCTTAAGGAACTTATCTAGATGTGTGGTGAGCACTTTAAACCCCCAGGTGCTTCACAGAAGTTTATAAGGTAGAGCCGTGAAAATAAAAAATCACATTTTTTCTACAAAAAAATATCTTTTTGCCCCCAAATTTTTATTTTCACAAGGGTAACAGGAGAAATTAGACCACAAAAGTTGTTGTGCAATTTCTCCTGAATACGTCGATACCCCATATGTGAGGGTAAACCACTGTTTGGGCGTACCGCAGAGCTTGGAAGAGAAGGAGTGCCGTTTTACTTTTTCAATGTAGAATTGGCTGGAATTGAGATCGGACGCCATGTCGCGTTTGGCGAGCCCCTGATGTGCCTAATCAGTAGAAACCCTCCACAAGTGACCCCATTTTGGAAACTAGACCCCCCATGGAACTTATCTAGATGTGTGGTGAGAACTTTGAATGCCCAAGTGCTTCACAGAAGTTTATAATGCAGAGTCGTGAAAATAAAAAAAAAAAATTTCCACAAAAAAGATTTTTTAGCCCCCAAGTTTTTATTTTCACAAGGGTAACAGGAGAAATTGGACCCCAAAAGTTGTTGTCAAATTTATCCCGAGTATGCTGATGCCCCATATGTGGGGGTAAACCACTGTTTGGGCGCACGGCAGAGCTCGGAAGGGAAGGAGCGCCGTTTTCGAATGCAGATTTAGATATAATGGTCTGTGGGCATTATGTTGCGTTTGCAGAGCCCCTGATGTACCTAAACAGTAGAAACCCCCGACAATTTACCCCATTTTGGAAACTAGACCCCCCAAGGAACTTACCTAGATGTGTGGTGAGAACTTTGAATGCCCAAGTGCTTCACAGAAGTTTAGAATGCAGAGTCGTGAAAAAAAAAAATATTTTTTTTTCCACAAAAAAGATATTGTAGCCCCCAAGTTTTTATTTTCACAAGGGTAACAGGAGAAATTGGTCCCGCAATAGTTGTTGTCCAATTTATCCCGAGTACGCTGATGCACTATATGTGGGAGTAAACCACTGTTTGGGCGCATGGCAGAGCTCGGAAGGGAAGGAGCGCCGTTTTGGAATGCAGACTTAGATAGAATGGTCTGTGGGCATTATGTTGTGATTGCAGAGCCCCTGATGTACCTAAACAGTAGAAACCCCCCACAAGTGACCCCATTTTGGAAACTAGACCCCCCAAGGAACTTATCTAGATGTGTGGTGAGAACTTTGAATGCCCAAGTGCTTCACAGAAGTTTAGAATGCAGAGTCGTGAAAATAAAAAAGATTTTGTAGCCCCCAAGTTTTTATTTTCACAAGGGTAACAGGAGAAATTGGACCCCAAAAGTTGTCGTCCAATTTATCCCGAGTACGCTGATGCCCCATATGTGGGGGTAACCCATTGTTTGGGCGCACGGCAGAGTTCAGAAGGGAGGGAGCACCATTTGACTTTTTGAGCGCAAAATTGGCTGTCGTGTTTGGAGACCCCCTGATGTACCTAAACAGTGGAAACCCCCCAATTCTAGCTCCAACCCTAACCCCAACACACCCCTAACCCTAATCCCAACCCAATCCATAATCCTAATCACAACCCTAACGATAATCACAACCCTTACCCCAAAACAACCCTAATGTCAACCCTAACCATAACCCTAATCAAAACCCTAAATCCAACACACCCCTAATCCTAATCTCAACCCTAACCTCAAACCTAACCCTAATCCCACTACACCCCTAATCCCAACCCTAACCTTAGCCCTAATCCCAAACCTATCCCTAATCCCAAACGTAACCCTAATGCCAACCATATCCCTAATACCAACCCTAATCCAAACACTAACCATAATCCCAAAACTAACCCTAATCCCAAGCGTAACCCTAATGCCAACCCTAATCCAAACCCTAACCCTAATCTCAACTCTAACCTTATCGTTAGCCGCAATGCTAGCCCTGACTTTAGCCCCAATCCTAGCCCTAACCCTAACCCTAACTTTAGCTCCAACCCTAACCCTAGCCCTAACTTTAGCCCCAACCCTAACCCTAGCCCTAAGGCTACTTTCACACTTGCGTCGTTTGGCATCCGTCGCAATCCGTCGTTTTGGACAAAAAACGGATCCTGCAAATGTGCCCGCAGGATGCGGTTTTTGCCTATAGACGGATCGCGACGGATGGCCACACGTCGCGTCCGTCGTGCACTGGATCAGTTGTGTTTTGGCGGACCGTCGGCACAAAAAAAGTTCAATGTAACGTTTTTTTGTACGTCGCGTCCGCCATTTCCGACCGCGCATGCGTGGCCGTAACTCCGCCCCCTCCTCCCCAGGACATAGATTGGGCAGCGAATGCATTGAAAAACTACATCCGCTGCCCACGTTGGGGACAATTTTCACAACGTGCGTCGGTATGTCGGGCCGACGCATTGCGACGACCCCATACCGACGTAAGTGTGAACGAAGCCTAACCCTATATTTAGCCCCAACCCTAACCCTATATTTAGCCCCAACCCTAACCCTAAATTTAGCCCCAACCCTAACCCTAAATTTAGCTCCAACCCTAATCCTAACCCTAACCCTAAATTTAGCTCCAACCTTAATCCTAACCCTAACCCTAAATTTAGCCCCAACCCTAACCCTAACCCTAAATTTAGCCCCAACCCTAACCTTAATTTTAGCCCCAACTGCTCTTCTCCTGCCGTCCGGCAGATAGCGACAGATGGTGGGCGCACTGCGCATGAGCCCGCCATTTTGTTTCTCAAAGAAGACGCCGGCGGCCAGGAGAAGAAGCAGGAGGACCCAGGGACACCGGTGAGTATATAATAGGGTCCCCGAATCCCCCTATTTCTCTGTCCTCTGATGTGCGATCACATCAGAGGACAGAGAATTACACATCGCTTTTTTTTATTTTTTTTTTATTTGCGGTCGCTGGTAAACAGTTAATTACCGGCAATCACAAAACAGGGGTCGGTAAAACCGACCCCGATCATGTTCTTTGCGGTCTCGGCTACCCCCGGCAGCCGAGACCCCAAAGATCCTACCGATGCCGGCCGGAAAAAAATGGCGGCGCCCATCGGGAGCCACGAGGAGCACCGGGGGAGACAGGTGAGTATCGGGGGGCTATCTGGGACCCCTTTTCTCTGTCCTCTGATGTGCGATCACATCGGAGGACAGAGAAATTAAAAGGGAAATCGCGGTTTGTTTTTTTTGCGATCGCCGGTAAGCGGTTAATTACCGGCGATCGCAAAAGCGCGGTCGGTAAAAACCGACCCGAATCATGTTCTCTGGGGTCTCATCTACCCCAGGCAACCGAGACCCCAGACTCTGGGGGGCGCTATTTACTTTTTCCACAGCGCCGTTAATTAACGGCGCTGGGGTTTAAGTACCCTTAACTGCGGCCATTAAAAGGCGTACCGGTGGTCGTTAAGGGGTTAATTGTATTCTGGGTATGTGCCCTATATGCATAGTCTCTTTTCTTGTTTGTTTGAAACATTAAAATGAAGTCATTTCCTTTATAGGGAACACTGACTAACAAGCATAAAGAATTCTTATTAAAATGTGTACAAAACAGTTTTTACAGAAAGTACAATACTATTGTATCACAAATGCCGACTGCAAACTTTCAGGATTACAAAAATATCGCCATATCTAGTTTATCATTTAAACCGATGGGACCTTGGGCATTGGCCTTCATTATCCATCTGGCTTCATGCTTTAGGAGTAGTTTGTTGTGAGTGCTACCCTGGGGGGGGAGGGGGGGAGATTAACTATTTCAAGACCAGCAAAGCGCAACAAGTTAGGGTTTGTGCTATGTTTCTCCTGCATGTGTCTAATTAAACGTAAACAACCTTTGCCCGATACCACAGAGTTATAATGTTCACGAAATCTAATGAACATTGGGCGTATCGTTTTTCCAAATATAAAAAATAAAAATATTGGCAAAGACAAAAGATTACGTAAACAACAAACTTGCTTCTACATGAAATAAAACTCTGACCTTATGCTTTATGGAGCCAATTTGAAAAGGATTTTCTAATTTATGCAAATGACAAAAACTACAACTACCGTATTTAAAATTGCCCTCTGGTGCGGCTTTTTTCAGCCAATTATTCTCCACTGGTAACAGGCGATTGTGATCCAATAGGTCCCCAAAATTTCTTGTTCATTTATATGCGAGCTGCGGAGAGTATGTAGTTATTTTGGATAAATGACATCATTTTAATGTTTCACGTGGACCCGTAGAAGCGCTGAGTGCGCGAAACGGCCATCGTGGCAAAAAGCAACCGTTTTTTTAGTCCTGAAGGATCATATGTTGTATGCCTTGAAATGCACTACTGCTCCTAGAGACATTCAATTCTTTTTTTTTTTCTGAGAACCTTTGAGTATCGCAGCTTTGTGTGAATAGAGCACAGGAAAAAGCTGGTAATATCACCTTGCTCATAAAACAATGGATACGAGCAATGAGGACATAACAGATCCGGACTCAGATATGGTTGCGAAGCATGGACTTTTAGCGGGCAGAGAGGGTGCAGTCGAGTTTTTTGAAGACTGCAATTATAAGGATGAGTTAGAACTAATCAGCACCAAGACCTTAGGCTGCCGTCACACTAGCAGTATTTGGTAAGTATTTTACATCAGTATTTGTAAGCCAAAACGGTGTTAGGGTTGGCAGAATGCACCGAATATATTTATTAAATGAGATAGGTGCGTTTGCAACCCGGGATCCACCGTACAGGAAAGAACTTGCTGCTAAGCAAGGCGGCGAAGCAAATTAGTACAAACAAACTCTGTTACTTCACAGAGCCCGTAGTAAAGAGAACGCTGTGCCCTGTTTAGCTCACAGGGGATACAGCTACTGTGTAGAGCCGACAGTGGTCATGCAGTCCAACCAACACGCAGCTCCTCTCTGGTGAAGCCGGAATTCTAATGGCTATTAGCCAGCCCTGAATTCAGACATAAACTCCTCGATGGAGGTGCCAGCATTCTAGGGGCTTACTTCAGCCGGGTCCCTGACCACACACACGACCACACTGGCGCTGAGCTCGTACATATTTGATACTAGCGCATGGCCGTGTGGTCATGAGAACCTTTTATAGCTGTAGCACCTACAGGACCTTCCAAGAAGGACCAATGGAAGGCTGCCACAGAACTTGATCATGCATGTAGAAAAGCCGCGGAGACACCATCATGTGTTTCTCAACACAAGCAATAAATAGCCAGGTCTTTCACCGGGAAGGAACAACCACGGAAAGGGCAGCATCCAAAAAGGAAAACCACCTATGCCAAAACATGGTATCCATCCACAGACAGCTGTTTTGGGGTGTTTGCCCCTCATCAGTGTGGAGTAGGAATGTGGCTATTAGGAGCAGTGCCTAGTAAAAGGACTATAAACATAAGGATGAATGACCTCGGGGAGATCAAAACATCCAACACCGCGGAGACACCATCACGTGTTTCTCAACGCAGTGATCCAGAACACTGCCCCCATCCCTTATGGGAAATATGCAAATGCATGTAGAAAAGCCACGGAGACACCATCACGTGTTTCTCAATGCAAGCAATAAATAGCCAGGTCTTTCACCGGGAAGGAACCACCACGGGAAGGGCAGCATCCAAAAAGGAAAACCACCTATGCCAAACATGGTATCCATCCACAGACAGCTGTTTTGGGGTGTTTGCCCCTCATCAGTGTGGAGTAGGAAACTGGCTATTAGGAGCAGTGCCTAGGAAAAGGACTATAAACATAAGGATGAGTGTTTCTCAACGCAAGCAATAAATATCCAGAACTTGATCAGGTACAGGACCTTCCTGGAGGACCAATGGAAGTTGCTGCAGTACCTGAGCATGTCCACTAAGAGATCTTACCCTGGGCATGCTCAGTGTGTGCAAAGCAGGACTTAGTCCCAGAAAAGCCCACTCACTGCAGACCAATGCAGGTTACAATAGCAGAGCCTGGAGAGGCAGCAGTAACCCTTTGCACAGTATCAGATTCAGTGAGACGCTGGGACCGACGTCTCCGCTGAGCAGGCTCCACTGCGGCCGATGCAGAATGGGAGACTGCAGCAGACATGGTTCGAGATTCCCCCTGTGCAGCGACGGGAACTCGACTCCTAACATTAGCCACCCTCCTAGGGACCCCCCCTCCTTGAGCCTCGCTACACTCAAAAGCTGCAATGAGCAGCGGAGCCCGAATGTGCTCCACAGGTTCTCAGGTTCTATCTTCTGGGCCGTGACCCTTCCAGTCCACCAGATAAAATTTCTTGCCACGTACCACCTTGCACCCCACGATAGCATTCACCTCAAACTCATCTGTGGATGAACCCGATGTCCCGGCAGATGACTCAGAAAACCGGGACAAATGAACAGGCTTTAAGAGAGAAACGTGAAAAGTGTCGGTGATACCAAGGCGTGGAGGAATAGCCAAACGGTAGACCACAGGGTTGACCTGTTCCAGAACCTTGAACGGGCCAATGTAGCGAGGCGCAAACTTAGTGGACTCAACTCTCAGCCTGATGTTACGGGCGGAGAGCCACACTAAGTCGCCAGGAGCAAAGGTCGGAGCAGGGTGCTGGTGTGTATCAGCAGAAACCCTCATTCTCTCCTTGGAGGCCCGGATGGCATCCTGTGTGTGGTCCCAAATGTCATGTGCCTCCACCGCCCAGTCTGCCACCCTAGAATCGGTGGATGACACAGGCATGGGCACAGGGACATGCGGATGCTGGCCGTAATTAAGGAGAAAAGGAGTCTGACCAGTGGAATCAGCTACGGCGTTGTTCAAGGCAAATTCCACCCAAGGTAGCAAAGATGCCCAGTCATTCTGCCTAGCAGAGACAAAATGCCGCAAATATGTCACCAGACCACCAAAAAACCACTCCTCTAAGTCTAGGCAAAACGATCCTCTCCACAACTCAATAACTATAACCAATAGAGATGGTGAAGTAAACACGATCGATATTAAATATATATAGCAACTCTTTATTATTGTATAGAAAATACATCAAACAATGACAGTACATGTGCATATATACAAGTATAAGGACTAATATATAGGTAATAACAGCAGAGATGGAAATACTAACAACTCTGCTATCAATGGACTATCTAATATAGCAACAGAGACATACAACCTGAGAACTCCCATAGACACCCCCACTACTAAAATACAATGTCTAAAAAAATACTATCAGTAATAATATCTCTGCAGCAGACTATCACTCCATGTATACAATAGATGGGCTATCAACCTATAGATAGTATGGTATACGCCCCGTGTTAAAATAAGTCATATATGCAGAGGCAGTACCCACTAGGAAGCTAAGTCCCATCTACCCTATAAACAATACCATGTGTCCGTACCTGCAGCCATAGTGAGGGTGAATACGTGGTACCCAGATGACCCCGACGCGCGTTTCGCTGTCCTGCAGCTTCGGGGCGTATACCATACTATCTATAGGTTGATAGCCCATCTATTGTATACATGGAGTGATAGTCTGCTGCAGAGATATTATTACTGATAGTATTTTTTTAGACATTGTATTTTAGTAGTGGGGGTGTCTATGGGAGTTCTCAGGTTGTATGTCTCTGTTGCTATATTAGATAGTCCATTGATAGCAGAGTTGTTAGTATTTCCATCTCTGCTGTTATTACCTATATATTAGTCCTTATACTTGTATATATGCACATGTACTGTCATTGTTTGATGTATTTTCTATACAATAATAAAGAGTTGCTATTTATATTTAATATCGATCGTGTTTACTTCACCATCTCTATTGGTTATAAATATGTCACCAGAGTCTGGTTGGTCCTCTCTACCAACCCATTCGTCTCGGGATGGTATGCAGAGGAGAGATTCAACTACATCCTGAGTAAACGGCAGAGCTCTCTCCAAAACCGAGACGCAAACTGGGGACCCCGGTCACTGACAATTTTATCAGGCATTCCATGTAAACGGAAAATATGCTTTATGAATAACGCCGCCAGGGCCCGTGCAGAAGGTAACCGTGGAAGCGGCACCAAGTGCAACATCTTAGAGAAATGATTGGTGACAACCCAGATAACGATACAGCTACAAGACTTGGGTAAGCCCACCATGAAGTCCATCCCGACCATTTCCCAGGGCCTGTCTGCCACCGGTAGGGGGTAAAGCAACCTAGCAGGCCGTTGTCGAGGAGACCGATTCTGGGCGCTGGAAACGCACACCCGAATATAGTCCCCAACATCACGGGCCATATGCGGCCACCAGAACGTTCTCGCCAAAAGCGAGTGAGCCCAAGAGAGAACCTCCGGTCGCAAATTTGCTGGCACGAAAGTCTTGCCCGGGGGCACAGACTCTAGCGAAATTGGAGCTACAGTTCTCAGGCTCTCAAAAGGGACAATAAGCTGAGGCTCCTCCTCCTCAGATGACACTACGGAGCGGGAGAGAGCGTCGGCGCGAATGTTCTTCTCCCCGGAGAGAAAATGAAGAGTAAAATGAAACCGGGAGAAGAACAGGGACCATCTAGTCTGGCGAGAATTCAGCCACTGAGCCATCTGTAGATATACAAAGTTTTTGTGGTCAGTGAAAACCTGGAAGGGAAAGTGAGCTCCCTCCAAGAGGTGTCTCCACTCTGAGAAAGCCAACTTCATGGCTAGCAACTCCCTGTCCCCGATGGAATAATTCCTCTCCGCCGGTGTGAAGGTCTTGGAGAAGAAGAAGCAAGGATGCTTCCGACCTTGAGCATCCTTTTGGAAAAGGACTGCTCCAGCACCAATGGATGAGGCATCCACCTCCATGATAAATGGCTTATCTACATCGGGGCGATGTAGAATGGGAGCGCTAGCGAAGTGTGACTTAACCGAGAGGAAGGCCTTGGAGACATCCTCCGACCACAACTTGGGATTTGCTCCCTTCTTGGTGAGGGCTACCAAGTAAGCTACCAAAGTTGAGAAATGTGGGATGAACTGGCGATAGTAATTAATGAACCCCATAAAGCGCTGCACCGCTTTAAGTGAATGGGGTTCCTGCCAGTCCATCACAGCCTGTAGCTTGGCAGGATCCATAGTCAAACCCTGGGCAGAGATGATATAACCAAGGAAAGGCAAGGACTCCTGCTCAAACACACACTTCTCCAACTTGGCGTAGAGAGAGTTTGCCCGTAAGAGGTCGAAGACTTTGTGAACATCTCTCCGATGGGAGTCAATATCTGGAGAGTAGATGAGAATATCATCCAGATAGACTACGACCGAGGTGGTGAGCATATCCCGAAAGATGTCATACACAAAGTCTTGGAAAATGGCTGGGGCATTACAGAGCCCGAAGGGCATCACCAGCTATTCATAGTGCCCATCCCTGGTGTTAAAAGCCGTCTTCCATTCGTCCTCCTCACGGATGCGAATCAGGTTGCAAGCACCCCGCAAATCTAATTTAGTAAATACCCTTGCTCCCCGTAGCCTATCAAAAAGCTCGGATATCAGGGGTAGTGGGTACTTGATCTTAACGGTGATGGCGTTAAGACCCCTGTAGTCTATGCAAGGACGTAAGTCTCCACTCTTCTTCTGCACGAAGAAGAACCCAGCCCCTGCAGGTGACACTGACTTCCTAATGAATCCTCTTGCCAGATTCTCTTGGATGTACTGAGACATTGCCTCCATCTCCGGGAGAGATAACGGATAGACTCGACCCCGGGGAGGCTCAGCACCAGGCAAGAGGTCAATAGGACAGTCATAGGGCGGTGAGGCGGAAGGATCTCCGCAGCCCTTTTGGAGAACACGTCCGCATAGGGCCAACAGTGCTTGGGGAGAGAGGAAAGATCTGCGGGTACCTCTGTTGTAGCAACTTGAACGCACTCCCTCTGACATCTACCCTCACAGGATTTACTCCATCCCAAAGTTCTCCCTGAGGACCACTCTATATGAGGAGAATGATAGCGTAGCCATGGTATCCCCAACAGGATCTCATCAATTCCCTCAGGAATGACTAATAGAGAGATAATCTCCTGATGTGATAGAGACACAGAAAGAGTGAAAGGAATGGTTTGGTGGGTAATCTGTGAGGGTAGTGTCGAGACCCATTTACCACTCGAACGGTTACTGGTTTGGCGAGCACCACCAGGGGTATTGCGTGACGCTGGGCGAAAGCGGATGACATAAAATTACCCTCCGCCCCAGAGTCCACGCATAGCTCTACCATAAGAGTAGATGGGCCTATGGTAAATGTCCCCTTGAAGGACAACTTGGAGGCAAACGTCGCCGTGTCTAGTGTACCTCCTCCAACTGCCACTAGACGCTGACGTTTCCCCGACCGCTGACGACACTTGGAGGCAAGATGTCCTGACTGCCGGCAAACATGACAGACCTTAAGTGCACGAGCGGACTGGTACTTGGACCCCGCTCGTGTCACCTCTATGGCCTCATGATGCCTGGACTAGAGATTCCAAATGTCTGGCGAAGGTGGGAGCCAGCCGAAACCTCTGCCTACACTGGGCTTGCTCCAACCTTCGCTCGTGAAAACGAAGGTCTATGCGAGTTGATACAGCTATGAGCTCCTCCAGTGTGGCGGAAATCTCCCTAGTGGCCAAAGTGTCCTTCACATGGTCAGCCAGCCCCCTCCAAAATACAGGAATGAGGGTTTTATCTGGCCATCCCAACTCAGACGCTAATGTCCGGAAGTGGACGGCAAAATGGCTGACCATGGTTGAACCCTGAGTCAAAGCCAGCAGTTGGACCGCTGTATCATGGGTGATTTGAGGTCCTACAAAGACCTGTTTCAGAGTGTCTAGAAACTGAGGAACACTCCGCACCACATGATCGTTGCGCTCCCACAGCGGCATAGCCCACTCCAAAGCTCTGTCCGACAGGAGAGAGATTATGAAACCCACCTTTGCCCGCTCTGTGGGAAAACGTGCAGCCAGGAGCTCGAGGTGTATACCACACTGGCACACAAACCCATACAGGACTTACTGTCCCCAGAGTATTTTTCAGGCAATGGGAGGTGAGATAAAGTCAGAACAGAGGTGGCAGTGGGTAAAGCTGCTGCAGCTACGCTAGCAGCCTGAACAGCTATTGCGGTAACATCCACCGCCGAGGTTGCACTCCTAAACCCTTCATCCAATTTTAATCTGGATACCCTCAAATGAAAGCTGAAAGTCAGAACTTCAACTGCATCTGAATTGTTTTGTTTAAAATTCATTGTGGTAATGTCTATAACCAAAATTAGAAAAATGTTGTCTCTGTCCAAATATATATGGACTTAACTGTATTATTGGACAATAACCCTACAGCTAAATTTAAAGAAAAATTAAGAACATTATTAAGGAAATATGTAGAAAAAGGGACTTTGACAAAAGTAAAGCAGAAAAACTATTACCTGAATGCCCAAATACCCCCCACTGGTATAGTATACCAAAGATCCATAAAAGCGCTGACAAACCTCCAGGACGCCCGATAATATCAGGGATAGACTCGTTAACTGAGCCTTTGTCGCAATTCCTGGACTGGTTATTAAAACCTTTGTTGTTAAAAATACCTTAATTCATAAAGGACTCGAGAGATTTTTTGTTAGCGTTAAAAGACTTGGACTGGCAACCTAACTTTTCATTAGCCTCAATAGATATAGTTAATCTATATACCAGAATTCCACAAAGAAAGGGTTTGGAGGCCATACATAGAATTCTCCTGAATACAGATAAAGATCTCGACTTTATTTCTTTTGTATTAGACAGTTTGGAATTTGTCTTGTCTCATAATGCTTTTAAATTTATGAACAGATGGTCCCTTCTAAGAACCGGTACCGCAATGGATATACCAGTGGCATGCGTTTTCGCAAACCTGTTTCTAGCAGCGTTTGAGGAAAAATATGTCACCAAGATTACAAATCCTTATTTAAAGTACATACGGATGTATCTACGCTTTCCAGATGACATTTTTATTGTTTGGGATGGACTGCAGGAAGATTTCAATAACTTTGTAACTTACTTGAATGATACTAATGATGAAAACATGCGTTTTACATCATGTTTTGGAAAAAAACACTTTGGATTTTCTTGATGTAAAAGTAGACATTTTAGATGGTAGAATTAATACAAAGTCCACAGAAAATTCACAGCAACCAATATTTTGTTACATTTTAAGAGCGCACATCCCATGCACACTAAAAAGAGTATTCCCTGTAGTCAAATGGTGAGACTTAGGAAAATTAATAGTAATGAGGACAATTACAAAGAACAAATAACAGATCTAGAAACACGCTTTACAAATCGGGGAAACCCATTGCCGTTATTAGACGAAGCTGACACTCGTGCAGCAAAGCTTACACAAATAAATCTCCTTAAAAAAAGCAAAAAAAAAACAAAAGAGAAAAACATAAGGAAAGTCTGCTTACCCAAAAAAACAGTCAAAGATTTACTTTAAGTTTTAAGCACAGTCCAATTGATCAGGAAATTTATGCAGCCATTCGAAAGAATTGGCAAGTGTTACAAAGGGATGGGGATTTATCCAAAATAACTTCATACTCTCCACAGTTCGCATATAAGCGAACAAGAAATTTGGGAGTCCTATTGGTTCACAATCGCCTGTTACCAGTGGAAAATAATTGGCTGAAAAAGCCGCACCACAGGGCAATTTTAAATGCGGTAGTTGTAGTTTTTGTCATTTGCATAAATTAGAAAATCCTTTTCAAATTGGTTCCATAAAGCATAAGGTCTGAGATTTTATTTCATGTAGAAGCAAGTTTGTTGTTTACATAATCTTTTGTCCTTGCCAATATTTTTACATTGGAAAAACTACACCCAATGTTTATTAGATGAACATTACAGTATAACTCTGTGGTATCGGGCAAAGGTTGTTTACGTTTAATTAGACACATGCAGGAGAAATAGCGCAAACCCTAACTTGTTGCGCTTTGCTGGTCTTGAAATAGGTAATTTTCCCCCCTAGGGTGGCAATCACAACAAACTACTCCTAAAACATGAGGCCAGATGGATAATGAAGGCTAATGCCCAAGGTCCCATCAGTTTAAATGATAAACTGGATATGGCGATATTTTTGTAATCCTGAAAGTTTGCAGTCAGCATTTGTGATAAAATAGTGTTGTACTCTCTGTAAAAACTGTTTTAATAAGAATTCTTTATGCTCGTTAGTCAGTGTTCCCTATAAAGGATATTACATAATTTTAATGTTTCACATGGACCCTTAGAAGCGCTGCTTTCCGGCTGCCCGGCGCTCACAGCCAGAGCACAGAAGCAGAGCGCCGGGGACAGACAGCGGTAGGTAAGTATGTAGTGGTTGTTTTTTTACTTTAACCAGGGTAAACATCGGGTTACTAAGCGCGGCCCTGCGCTTAGTAACCCGATGTTTACCCTGGTTACCGGCATCGTTGGTCGCTGGAGAGCTGTCAGTGTGACAGCTCTCCAGCGACCAAACAGCGACGCTGCAGCGATCCGGATCGTTGTCGGTATCGCTGCAGCGTCGCTTAGTGTGACGGTACCTTTATCCGTTCAGTGCTTTCTATGTTTGTCCAGCTTATCTGTATGAATTAATTCTGTCTTGCTGGAAGCTCTGGGAAGCAGATTTACCCTCCACACCTTTAGTCAGGTGTGGAGATTTTTTTTGTAAACTCTGCGTGGATTTTTGTAGTGTTTTATACTGACCGCACAGTATTCCATCCTGTCCTATCTATCAAGCTAGACTGGCCTCCTGTGCTCATCCTGGTTTCATTCTGTGTATGTCTTTTCCCTCTCCAATCACAGTCATTATTTGTGGGGGCTAATCTATCCTTTGGGGATTTTCTCTGAGGCAAGATAGTTTTCCTGCTTCTATCTTTAGGGGTAGTTAGCTCTTAGGCTGTGACGAGATGCCTAGGGAGAGTTAGGAGCATTCCACGGCTACTTCTAGTGTTGTGTTGAGCTTAGGGACTGCGGTTAGTACAGTTACCACTTCCTTTAGAGCTCGTTCCATGTTGCTCCTAAACCACCGCATCATAACAGCCCCCATTGTCCCATATTGTTTCTTTATACATGCCCGCAATCTTGTATGCATGGCTCGGCACCCCCCCATCCTGTATGCATGGCTCCCCTGTCCCACCTTGTATGCATGGCTCCCCTGTCCCATCTTGTATGTATGGCTCTGCTCCCCCTATCCCATCTTGTATGCATGGCTCTGCTCCCCTGTCCCATCTTGTATGTATGGCTGTGCTCCCCCGTCCCATCTTGTATGTATGACTCTGCTCCCCCCTCCCCCGTCCCATCTTGTATGTATGGCTGTGCTCCCCCATCCCATCTTGTATGCATGGCTCTGCTCCCTGTCCCAACTTGTTTTTATGGCTCTGCTCCCCATCCCATCTTGTATGTATGACTGTGCTCCCCATCCCATCTTGTATATATGGCTCTGCTCCGCCGTCCCATCTTGTATGCATGGTTCTGCTCCCCCGTCCCATCTTGTATGTATGGCTGTGCTCCCCCCATCTCATCTTGTATATATGGCTCTGCTCCCCCGGTCCCATCTTGTATGTATGGCTCTGCTCCCCCATCCCATCTTGTATGTATGGCTCTGCTACCCCCGTCCCATCTTGTATGTATGGCTCTGCTCCCCCATCCCATATTGTATGTATGGCTGTGCTACCCCCGTCCCATCTTGTATGTATGGCTTTGCTACCCCCGGTCCAATCTTGTATGCATGGCTCTGCTCCCTCTGTCCCATCTTGTATGCATGGCTCTGCTCCCCATCACATCTTGTATGTATGGCTCTGCTCCCCCATCCCATATTGTATGTATGGCTCTGCTACCCCCGTCCCATCTTGTATGTATGGCTTTGCTACCCCCGGTCCAATCTTGTATGCATGGCTCTGCTCCCTCTGTCCCATCTTGTATGCATGGCTCTGCTCCCCATCACATCTTGTATGTATGGCTCTGCTCCCCCATCCCATCTTGTATGTATGGCTCTGCTCCCCCATCCCATCTTGTATGTAAGGCTCTGCAGTATGGAAGCCAGATCTGAAATGTCCGCACTGGACCTGATTGGCCTTTTCCTGCGCTTGCCTTTCCTGGCACCAAGGGAGTGATTCTGAAAATGCTCCAGGTATGCATGTAATGTGGTCTTTCTTTTTATACTCTTTATACATTCAGGAGGCCATAATGGCACAACGTAAATAAAATACATAGAATAGAACTGCACCATTATGAGATTGCCGTGAATGTTGTGAATTCCGTTCTGGAGCTTCCTCCTGTGGTTGCTAATGGTATTTTTGTGAGTTCTGCCCTTGGGCTCCCTCTGGTGGTTTCGAGTGGTACTACTGCTCTTTTAGGTAGCTGTAGCAGCTGCCTTCACTAATCGCCTTGCCTGGGTTTGTTATTTAAACCTGCTCTGGGCTTTAGTCCATGCCTGCTGTCAATGTTCTTGGTTGGATTTGGTTCTCTCCTTTTTTCATATGGCCAGTCCTTGTCTGCAAAAGATAAGTTTTTGCTAGTTTTTGTTTGTCCATTTGTTTGGACTCTATTGCTTTGCAAATAAGTCTATTTCTGTCCAGCTTGTCACTATGTCTTATTCAGGCTAGCTGGAAGCTCTGGGAAAGCAGATTTGCCCCTCCACACCGTGAGTCGGTGTGGAGTTCATTTTTGTAAACTCTGCGTGGATATTGTAGTTTTTTATACTGCCCGCACAGTATCCTTTTCTCTCTGTCTATCTAGTTTATTATTGGCCTCTTTTGCTGAATTCTGATTTCATTTCTATGTACGTCATTTCCCTCTCCATTCACAGTCAATATTTGTGGGGGGCTATCTTTCCTTTTGGGGTTTTCTCTGAGGCAAGATAGCTTTCTATTTCCTTCTTTAGGGGTAGTTATTTCTTAGGCTGTGAAGAGGTGTCTAGGGAGAGTCAGGAACATCCCACGGCTATTTCTAGTGTTGTTGTTAGGATTAGGTAGAGATAGCACCTTCTCAGAGCTCGCTCCATGTTGCGTTTTAGCCACCAGGTCATATCAGTGTGGCCTCTTAACCACCAGGTCATAACAGTACAGCAGGCCAGAAATGAATTAAATGCATCTCAAAAGAAGGAAAAGAAAGTTCTGAACCATTTTTTTTTCTGTGCTCTGTTCTGTCTTTTTTTCCCTCTTGATATCTGGGTGGTGCTGGATATATGCTCTGGTATGGAGGTTCAGAGTTTGTTTTCTCGTGTGGATCAACTTGCTGCAAGAGTCCAGAGTATCCAAGATTATATTGTCCAGACTCCGGCCCTAGAGCCTAGAATTCCTACTCCTGATTTGTTTTTTGGGGACAGATCCAAGTTTTTGAACTTTAAAAATAGCTGCAAATTGTTTTTTGCTTTGAAACCCCGTGGTGATCCCATTCAGCAAGTAAAAATCATCATATCCTTACTGCGTGGTGATCCTCAAGACTGGGCTTTTGCTCTTGAAACAGGGGATCCGGCATTGATGAGTGTGGATGCATTTTTTCAAGCGCTCAGATTGTAGTATGACGAACCTAACTCAGTAGAGCATGCTGAGAAAACACTGTTGGCCCTGTGTCAGGTTCAAGAAGCGGCAGAGTTATACTGCCAGAAATTTAGAAAATGTTCTGTGCTCACTAAGTGGAATGAAGAGGCTCTGGCAGCTATTTTCAGAAAAGGTCTTTCTGAAACCCTTAAAGATGTTATGGTGGGCTTTCCTACGCCTACCGGTTTGAGCGAATCTATGTCTCTAGCCATTCAGATTGATCGGCGCTTGCGTGAGCACAAGGTGGTGCACCATATGGCAGTGTCCTCTGAGCAAAGTCCTGACTTTATGCAATGTGATAGGATTTTGACTAGAGCAGAAAGACAGAAATTCAGACGTCAGAATGGCCTGTGTTTTTACTGTGGTGATTCTGCTCATGCTATTTCTGATTGCACTAAGCGTACTAGGAGGGTTCCTGGGTCTGTTACCATTAGTACTGTACAGTCTAAATTTCTCTTGTCTGTTACCCTGATTTGCTCATTGTCGTCCTTCTCTGTTATGGCATTTGTGGATTCTGGCGCTGCCCTGAACTTAATGGACTTAGAGTTTGCCAAGCGCTGTGGTTTTTCCTTGGAGCCTTTGCAGAATCCTATTCCCTTAAGGGGAATTGATGCTACGCCATTGGCCAAGAATAAACCTCAGTATTGGACTCAGTTAACCATGTACATGGCTCCAGCACATTCGCTTTTTGGTGTTGCATAATTTGCATGATGTTGTTGTGCTGGGTTTTCCAAGGTTACAGGTACATAACCCGGTGCTGGATTGGAGATCTATGTCTGTAACTGGTTGGGGTTGTCAGGGAATACATAGTGATATTCCTTTGATGTCCATTTCCTCGTCCCCTTCTTCTGAAGTTCCTGAGTTTTTGTCGGATTTCCAGGATGTATTTGATGAGCCCAAGTCCAGTTCTCTGCCTCCACATAGGGACTGCGATTGTGCCATTAATTTGATTCCTGGCTGTAAGTTCCCTAAGGGCCGACTTTTCAATCTGTCTGTGCCAGAGCATGCCGCTATGCGGAGTTATGTAAAGGAGTCCTTGGAGAAGGGGCATATTCGCCCGTCTTCGTCACTGTTGGGAGCAGGATTTTTTTTGTTGCCAAGAAGGATGGCTCCTTGAGACCCTGTATAGATTATCGCCTTCTCAATAAGATCACTGTCAAATTCCAGTACCCTTTACCTTTACTTTCTGATTTGTTTGCTCGGATTAAGGGTGCCAGTTGGTTTACTAAAATCGACCTTCGAAGGGCGTATAATCTCGTGCGTATTAAACAAGGTGATGAATGGAAAACAGCATTTAATACGCCCGAAGGCCATTTTGAATATCTTGTGATGCCATTCCGGCTCTCTAATGCTCCATCGGTATTTCAGTCCTTTATGCATGATATCTTCCGGAATTATCTGGATAAATTCATGATTGTGTATTTGGATGATATTTTGGTTTTCTCCGATGATTGGGAGTCTCATGTAAAGCAGGTTAGGATGGTATTTCAGGTCCTTCGTGCTAATGCGTTGTTTGTGAAGGGGTCTAAGTGCCTCTTTGGAGTTCAGAAGGTTTCTTTTTTGGGTTTCATTTTTTTCCCCTCGGCTATTGAAATGGACCCTGTTAAAGTCCAGGCCATTCATGATTGGACTCAACCTACATCTGTAAGGAGCCTTCAGAAATTTTTGGGCTTTGCCAATTTTTATCGCCGCTTTATTGCTAATTTTTCTAGTGTGGTGAAGCCTCTGACCGATTTGACGAGGAAGGGCGCTGATGTGGTGAATTGGTCCTCTGCGGCTGTTGAGGCCTTTCAGGAGCTTAAACGTCGTTTTACTTCTGCGCCTGTGTTGCGTCAGCCAGATGTTTCTCTCTCTTTTCAGGTTGAGGTTGATGCTTCTGAGATTGGGGCAGGGGCCGTTTTGTCTCAGAGAAATTCTGATGGCTCTTTGATGAAACCGTGTGCTTTCTTCTCCAGAAAGTTTTCGCCTGCTGAGCATAATTATGATGTCGGCAATCGGGAGTTGTTGGCTATGAAGTGGGCATTTGAGGAGTGGCGACATTGGCTTGAGGGAGCCAAGCATCACGTGGTGGTCTTGAATGATCACAAGAATCTGATTTACCTCGAGTCTGCTAAGCGGTTGAATCCTAGACAGGCTCGGTGGTCTCTGTTTTTCTCACATTTTGATTTTGTGGTCTCGTATATTCCGGGTTCTAAGAATGTGAAGGCTGATGCCCTTTCTAGGAATTTTTTGCCTGATTCTCCGGGAGTTCTTGAGCCGCCTGGGATCCTCAAGGAGGGGGTGATTCTTTCTGCCATCTCCCCTGATTTGCGGCGGGTACTTCAGGAGTTTCAGGCTGATAAACCTGACCGCTGTCCTGTGGAGAAATTGTTTGTTCCTGATAGATGGACTAGTAGGGTAATTTCTGAGGTTCATTGTTCGGTGTTGGCTGGTCACCCTGGGATTTTCGGTACCAGAGATTTGGTGGCTAGGTCCTTTTGGTGGCCTTCCTTGTCGCGGGATGTGCGTTCGTTTGTGCAGTCCTGTGGGACCTGTGCTCGGGCTAAGCCTTGCTGTTCCCGTGCCAGCGGGTTGCTTTTGCCTTTGCCTATTCCTGAGAGGCCCTGGACGCATATTTCCATGGATTTTATTTCTGATCTTCCTGTCTCTCAGAAGATGTCTGTCATCTGGGTGGTTTGTGACCGGTTTTCTAAGATGGTCCATTTGGTGCCGTTGCCTAAGTTGCCTTCCTCCTCTGATTTGGTTCCATTATTTTTTCAGCATGTGGTTCGTTTGCATGGTATTCCAGAGAATATTGTGTCTGACAGAGGTTCCCAGTTCGTTTCTAGGTTTTGGCGGTCCTTTTGTGCTAGAATGGGCATTGATTTGTCTTTTTCTTCAGCATTCCATCCTCAGACAAATGGTCAAACGGAGCGAACCAATCAGACCTTGGAAACCTATTTGAGATGCTTCGTGTCTGCTGATCAGGATGATTGGGTGACCTTTTTGCCGTTGGCCGAGTTTGCCCTTAATAATCGGGCTAGTTTTGCTACCTTGGTTTCGCCTTTCTTTTGTAACTTTGGTTTTCATCCTCGTTTTTCTTCAGGGCAGCTTGAGCCTTCTGACTGTCCTGGTGTGGATTCCGTGGTGGACAGGTTGCACCAAATTTGGACTCATGTGGTTGACAATTTGACGTTGTCTCAGGAAAAAGCTCAGCGTTTTGCTAACCGTCGTCGGTGTGTTGGTCCCCGGCTTCGTGTTGGTGATTTGGTCTGGTTGTCTTCTCGTCATGTTCCTATGAAGGTTTCTTCCCCTAAGTTCAAGCCTCGCTTTATTGGGCCTTATAAGATTTCTGAAATTATCAATCCAGTGTCTTTTCGTTTGGCCCTTCCAGCTTCCTTTTCCATTCATAATGTGTTCTATAGAGCCTTGTTGCGGAGATATGTGGTACCTATGGTTCCCTCCGTTGATCCTCCTGCTCCGGTGTTGGTTGAGGGGGAATTGGAATATGTGATGGAGAAGATTTTGGATTCTCGTTTTTCGAGGCGGAAGCTTCAGTATCTGGTCAAGTGGAAGGGTTATGGCCAGGAGGATAATTCTTGGGTTGTTGCCTCCGATGTTCATGCTGCCGATTTGGTTCGTGCTTTCCATTTGGCTCTTCCTGATCGGCCTGGGAGCTCTGGTGAGGGTTCGGTGACCCCTCCTCAAGGGGGGGGGGTACTGTTGTGAATTCCGTTCTGGAGCTCCCTCCTGTGGTTGCTAATGGTATTTTTGTGAGTTCTGCCCTTGGGCTCCCTCTGGTGGTTTCGAGTGGTACTGCTGCTCTTTTAGGTAGCTGTAGCAGCTGCCTTCACTAATCGCCTTGCCTGGGTTTGTTATTTAAACCTGCTCTGGGCTTTAGTCCATGCCTGCTGTCAATGTTCTTGGTTGGATTTGGTTCTCTCTTTGGAATTTTCATATGGCCAGTCCTTGTCTGCAAAAGATAAGTTTTTGCTAGTTTTTGTTTGTCCATTTGTTGGGACTCTATTGCTTTGCAAATAAGTCTCTTTCTGTCCAGCTTGACACTATGTCTTATTCAGGCTAGCTGGAAGCTCTGGGAAAGCAGATTTGCCCCTCCACACCGTGAGTCGGTGTGGAGTTCATTTTGTAAACTCTGCGTGGATTTTGTAGTTTTTTATACTGACCACACAGTATCCTTTTCTCTCTGTCTATCTAGTTTAGTATTGGCCTCTTTTGCTGAATTCTGATTTCATTTCTATGTACGTCATTTCCCTCTCCATTCACAGTCAATATTTGTGGGGGGCTATCTTTCCTTTTGGGTGTTTTCTCTGAGGCAAGATAGCTTTCTATTTCCTTCTTTAGGGGTAGTTATTTCTTAGGCTGTGAAGAGGTGTCTAGGGAGAGTCAGGAACATCCCACGGCTATTTCTAGTGTTGTTGTTAGGATTAGGGACTGCGGTCAGTAGAGATACCACCTTCTCAGAGCTCGCTCCATGTTGCGTTTTAGCCACCAGGTCATATCAGTGTGGCCTCTTAACCACCAGGTCATAATACGTGAAGTGGCGGGGTAGCTCAAAGCATTGATCAATTGTTTGCTAAATGTCTCATATTTGAAATACAGTTAGAATTTATTATGTGCAATTGCACTTCAGTTATTGCGTTCTGACCATAAGCAGTGCTGGCTTCTCCCCTTTTTTTTTGCTTTGCATTGGTATGTGGCTGACCACCACTGTTGCCGCGCACGCTGGGTTATGTGCGCCATTCTTTCTGTGTTCACTGTGATTGATAGGCTGCTGTGCACACACACAGCAGCCCTGCCCTGCCTCAGAATCCAGTTAATTGTGCACCTGTGTCTCAGCCTGTCTCACCCTTCATCTTTGGTGCTGGTTTGGCAGTGTGGAAGCCAGATCTGAAATGTCCGCACTGGACCTGATTGGCCTTTACCTCCGCTTGCCTTTCCTGGCACCAAGGGAGTGATTTTGAAAATGCTCCAGGTACAGTTCGCATGTAATGTGGTCTTTCTTTTTATACTCTTTATACATTCAGGAGGCCATAATGGCACAACATGAATAAAATACGTAGAATAGGACAGCCCAATTATGAGATTGCCGTGAAGTGGCGGGGTAGCTCAAAGAATTGATCAATTGTTTGCTAAATGTCTCATATTTGAAATACAGTTAGAATTTATTATGTGCAATTGCACTTCAGTTATTGCGTTCTGACCATAAGCAGTGCTGGCTTCTCCCCTTTTTTTTGCTTTCCATCTCCTTCACTCCCTGAACTCTGTCCACATACATTTTTCACATCGCTACTCATACTGTGTCTGCATACATTCCCCCATTTGCTCCTCATACTGTCTGCACCCATCCCCCATACTGTTTCCTCATATATGCCCCCATTCCCCCATATTGTTTCCTCAGATATGCCCCCATTCCCCTGTACTGTTTCCTCATACATGCCCCCATTGTCCCATATTGTTTCTTGGCTCGGCACCCCCCCATCCTGTATGCATGGCTCCCCTGTCCCATCTTGTATGCATGGCTCCCCTGTCCCATCTTGTATGTATGGCTCTGCTCCCCCTATCCCATCTTGTATGCATGGCTCTGCTCCCCTGTCCCATCTTGTATGTATGGTTGTGCTCCCCTGTCCCATCTTGTATGTATGGCTCTGCTCCCCTTTCCCCCCTCCCATCTTGTATGTATGGCTGTGCTCCCCCATCCCATCTTGTATGCATGGCTCTGCTCCCCGTCCCATCTTGTATGTATGGCTCTGCTCCCCATCCCATCTTGTATGTATGACTGTGCTCCCCCATCCCATCTTGTATGTATGACTGTGCTCCCCCATCCCATCTTGTGTATATGGCTCTGCTCCCGTCCCATCTTATATGCATGGTTCTGCTCCCCCGTCCCATTTTGTATGTATGGCTGTGCTCCCCCGTCTCATCTTGTATATATGGCTCTGCTCCCCCGGTCCCATCTTGTATGTATGGCTCTGCTCCCCCATCCCATCTTGTATTTATGGCTCTGCTACCCCCGTCCCATCTTGTATGTATGGCTCTGCTCCCCCATCCCATCTTGTATGTATGGCTCTGCTACCTCCGTCCCATCTTGTATGTATGGCTCTGCTACCCCCCCGTCCAATCTTGTATGCATGGCTCTGCTCCCCCTGTCCCATCTTGTATGCATGGCTCTGCTCCCCGTCACAACTTGTATGTATGGCTCTGCTCCCCCGTCCCATCTTGTATGTATGGCTCTGCTCCCCCATCCCATCTTGTATGTAAGGCTCTGCTACCCCCATCCCATCTTGTATGTATAGCTCTGCTCCCCCGGTCCCATCTCTTGTATGTATGGCTCTGCTCCCCCATCCCATCTTGTATGTATGGCTCTGCTCCCCCATCCCATCTTGTATGTATGGCTCTGCTACCTCCGTCCCATCTTGTATGTATGGCTCTGCTTCCCCTGTCCCATCTTGTATGCATGGCTCTGCTCCCCCCATCCCATCTTGTATGTATGACTCTGCTTCCTATACCATCTTGTATGTATGACTCTGCTCCCCCGGTCCCATCTTGTATGTATGGCTCTGCTCCCCCATCCCATCTTGTATGCATGGCTGTGCTCCCCATCTCATTTTGTATGTATAGCTCTGCTGCCCCGGTCCCATCTCTTGTATGTATGGCTCTGCTCCCCCATCCCATCTTGTATGTATGGCTCTGCTCCTCCGTCCCATCTTGTATGTATGGCTGTGCTCCCCCCGTCTCATCTTGTATGTATGGCTCTGCTTCCTCGGTCCCGTCTTGTATGTATGGCTGTGCTCCCCGTCTTAGCTTGTGTGTATGGCTCTGCTCCCCCGGTCCCATCTTGTATGTATGGCTGTGCTCCCCCCGTCTTATCTTGTGTGTATGACTCTGCTCCCCCGGTCCCATCTTGTATGTATGGCTCTGCTCCCCCCATCCAATCTTGTATGTATGGCTCTGCTCCCCCATCCCATCTTGTATGTATGGCTCTGCTCCCCCCATCCAATCTTGTATGTATGGCTCTGCTCCCCCCTCCCATCTTGTATGTATGGCTCTGCTCCCACCGTCCCATCTTGTATGCATGGATCCCATCCTGTCCTACTCTGTCCTCCCCCAACATCCTCTGTCCTCCCCCCATCCTCCTCCCATCCTCCTCCCTCCCCTGTCGTACTCACCTTTCTGCTCCACGCCGAAAGTCCTTGCATCTCTCTCCCGGCGCTGCAGCTTCTTCCTGTGTGAGTGGTCACATGGTACCGCTCATTAAGGTCATGAATATGCATCCATATTCATGACCTTAATGAGCGGTACCATGTGACCGCTCACACAGGAAGAAGCTGCAGCGCCAGAAGAGAGATGCAAGGACTTTCGGCGCGGAGGAGAAAGGTGAATATTATGTCTACAAGGAGGGAGGTGGGGAGGTGGGCAGATGGGCAGACGGGCGGTGACCCCGGACTTTAATTTAAAAAAAACCAAACAACTTGCTCAGGTGCCGCCCCCCGCATTCTGGCGCCCTAGACACGTGCCCTCATGTGCCTAGTGGCAAATACGGCTTGTTTATACCTAAAGTCGATGCAACTTGAAAATAATATTCCTAAATTGGAACTGGACAACAATTCTTGACAGCCAATATACAAAAGTTGCTATGTTTCTGGAGAATATCTTAGATTTTTATCTTCACTATAAAACTTGTTTACGGTAATTTACTTGCCCAATTACCCACACTTTAAACTGTTGATCAATACTAACCCTAGAGCAAGGTGTAAAGGGATACTTTTTAGAAGCCCTTTTTAATGACACTTGAATGAAGTTGAATTCAGGTTTCTTGCTGCTAGCAGACTAAGATGTTGCTGCCAAAATTTCTATTGTATTCATCAAGTAATATGCTGCAGTTTCCTTGAATTGTTACTTTGGTTAGCAACCAGAAGGTTTGAGCGCTAATAGAATTCCGAACTCCTTCAGGAGTTGCCTGACGCCTGTCAAGGCCTGCTCCCACACAAAGCTGTATGTAAAATACAAAGCCATTGGTGTCTCTGTACAGCGCCAGTTATCAGCGTTCTATGTAATCAAAGCGATGGAGGAAGCATTGTAACATAATGCCATACAAATGTCGTATACTGCCCGTATTTATAATATTAACCTAGTACGTCACCAGCTAATTGTGATCACAAATAAGATGATTTCTTCTTCCACAATATTGTCCCATGGCTTAATCATTGGCTGCATTCCTAATTATTGCCATTTAATCTTGTAATTATGTCGCCAGACACTGTAAGATACCCGGATGAGCCAATAATTGGATTTCAAAGTAGGCAATAGAATCCAGTAACAGAACATCCTGCAGAAGCTCAGGACGCTGCAGAAAGTGTTAAGCCCACAGGTTTGCTATGGGGTTTCTCCTCTCTATTTATAACCCAGATAAGATAATTCAGCCAATTCAGCTGTATAATCACAATCCAGGCTGCTGAAAACCGCTAATGAGCTAATTAGACTTAGAATTGTTTACTAGCCGCTTGTGTTAATTGTTGAGGATTGCTGGGACACGCCAAATATTTTGTATAATTTATGTATCCCAGAACGAGCTGACAGGAGGATGCTAGTGATATCACTATAGATGACATACTAATGGATTTGTTTGGATGAATAAACTGGAATTTTTTCCAGGGGCTATAGGAACCCCTCTATGAACCCAGACACAGAGACGTTACGTAAAGGACTGGTCCTGACAGCAGGACTTCAGTGCAGCTTTGGAAAAGTATCTCAGTTAGTTGGGTATATTTCTAGTTTAAACACTTGTAAATATTTTTAAAGGCAGGACTATCCCTTTATTCACTAAATTAATAACAGATACTTCCGACTACAATCACACTTTAGAAGCTTTCACAATATCTGCACACATCTTCTCTATAATATTTGCAAACAATGACTGCAGCACATTTTTATTTTTATTACTATTATTTATATAGCACCATTGATTCCACATATATCATTTGTTATGCAAATATATTAACTACATAACAAAAAGTCTGTGGAGATCCCTTCTAATTAATAGGTGAAGCCTTTTCACTGCTAGCAGGCAATCTCAGATTGTTACTATACTTATAAAGCCCTGGAATATAACAAGAAAGAAGGATTTATCTTTACAAGAGGGATAATACCTGAATTTAAAATAAGAGGGCTTTCTGGTTGTGTGAACCTGGCCTCTTCCTAAATTATTTTATCAACATGAAAACATCATTATTTTGTCATGTACATGATGTTATAATAACATATGTGCGTTGCATTCCAGCAAGGGTCATTGCTAGGTAGAATTACATCTTTTAGGTATATTTTGAATGCCATAACTACATATACTTCACTTTTCTGTTTTTATGTGATGCTAAAAAACGTGCAACAAAACTCACCACATCAGATATGCCATTTTGTAGTGACGTCATAACATTGTGGCTACAGGGAAGCTATGCCTCGAGTCAAAAAATGGCTATTGAATTAATATACCCTCCTGGATGCCAATCGACTCCAACTGGAGCCTGCCTCCAATGAAGAAACCCTTGGAATGGTCGCAAAAGAAGAAGCACACTTCTCCTAAAGTTAAGAAACAAGACCCCAAGAAACATCCACCATGAAACCCTATTCCTCCTTTTGCCTTTTATTTGATAAAATAGAGTACTTCTTTGGACTGTTTAGCTTTTTCAGATAACTATCTCTGCCTTTTTAAAGCTTTTTTCTTTATCTCACAATAACGTACTTTTTCATTGCTATAGACCAGATCACAACTTGACCTCGCCTATGACTGGGAATTATTCCCCCCCCCCCGCGATGGGCGAGACTCTAACTGTATATATTTGGTTGTTCACGTTTTTTCCCTCTTCTCCCAGGTACCGAGATGGGATAATCTTCTTATCAAGACATGATGAGTGCGAGCAGTAAGGTGAGCCCCGGGTCCATCACAGTTGCCTCCTTCAACGTAAAAGGCCTTAATACGCCCTCAAAAAGAAACCAAATTCTTAATCTCCTGAAAAAACAAAAAACTCAAGTAGCTTTTCTCCAGGAAACACACTTTAAAAGCGGTAGGGTACCTAACACCTCCTTCTCCCCATACCCAACGTGGTTCAATAGCTGCAATTCTTCTGCGTCCAAGGGTGTTAGTATAGCACTAAAAAAAGGTGTACCGTTCTCGCCCAAAGATATGTTGAGTGATCATGAGGGGAGATACATTTTCGTTAAGGGACATTTAGCTAATACCCTAGTCACATTCGCCAACCTCTATGCACCCAATATGCACCAGGTTCAGTGGATAATGAAAACACTAGAGGTTCTACAACTTTTCTCTGAGGGGTTATTAATTGTAGGAGGAGATTTTAACATCACCTTAAATCCCGAGATTGACTCCTCAAGTGGTCTGTCCTTTGTCTCCCAAAAATTAAGGCATAACCTCCTGAACAAACTATCTACCCTACATCTCATTGACCCATGGCGTATTATCCATCCTACCACTAAAGACTACACTTTTTTTCCCCCCCTCACTCATCCTACCATCGTATTGACCTCCTCTTGACACAATCGAGATCCTTAAATTTAATTAAATCCGCTAGCATTGGCTCAATCACAATCTCAGACCACGCACCGATTTAATAGACATTATTATTGACACCTTGCCCCGGCCAGCAACATCTTGGAGACTAAACGAGTCCCTATTGGATAACCCACAAAACCTAGAGAAAATAAAGTACGTGCTTTCGCGATATTTTATAGAAAATGTTGGAGATGGGTCACTAACACCCAACATATGGGAGGCTCACAAAGCGGTACTCCGGGGAGAACTCATTTCAATCGGAGCTCACGCAAAAAAACAGAGAGATAAAGAGATGATGTCTCTTTTACATCAAATCGCAATCACAGAACGTCTCCATAAAAAAACTGGCACGCAAGATCTTCAACGGGAGCTAGTCGACCTTCGCGTTAGGTTAAAGGACATGCTTAATGTCAAATCTGCTAAAATCTTCATGCATTGTAGACACCGATTCTATATGCACGGGAACAAAAATAGCAAGCTGACCTCCCACCTTCTCAAAAAACAGAAGGATAGTAAATTTATAAAGCATGTATATAAAGATCCAAACACGATGGTCGACAGATCCGAAGATATTGCTGAGGCGTTCAGACTCTACTACCAATCCCTCTATAATCTAGAACCCTCCGAACCCATGAAAGATTGTGTGGCTGCGGTAGACAGGATCCAGGAATTCTTGGCTCCTCTTTCCCTCCCAAAGGTTCAATCCAAAGATCATGCGGCCCTTCTGTTCCAAGTCACCAGTCAAGAAATTAGCGACACCTTACAAAACATGGCAATTAATAAAACTCCTGGCCCAGATGGCTTCCCACTGTCATACTACAAAAAATTTTCGGACCTACTCCTACCACATCTGACTTCCCTGTTTAACTCCTTTCTTGCAGGAAATCCCCCAACCAAACAGACTTTAGAAGCACACATATCCGTTATCCCCAAAGACGGGAGAGATGGCAGCCATTGCAGCAACTATCGCCCAATATCTTTATTGAACTCTGACCTAAAACTGTGGGCTAAAATTCTTGCATCTAGGATCAACAGTGTTCTTGAGTCCCTGATACACCCTGATCAAGTGGGTTTTGTCAGAGGTCGTGAAGGGAAAGACAACACATTAAAAATTCTTTTAGCCATATCACATGCCAGACGCTCCGGAACCCCGTTGGCTCTCTTATCAACCGATGCCGAGAAGGCCTTTGACAGAGTCAGTTGGCACTACATGGTATGCGCTCTACGGAAGTTTGACTTCCCACAACCTCTTATTGATGCCATCATGACTCTGTATTCAGCTCCAACCGCTAGAGTTAGAGTCAACGGGCTGCTTTCGGATCCTTTTGGGATAGGAAATAGGACCAGGCAGGGCTGCCCTCTCTCCCCAACTCTTTTTGTGTTAGTTATGGAGACATTAGTATAGAGAATAAGACAGGAGGAGTCAATTAAGGGACTAACTGTGGAACACACAGAATTTAAAACAGCTGCTTTTGCAGATGATCTTATGATCTTGATTTCAAATCCTAAATCTGCATTCCCCTCTATCTCGAAAATTCTTGAGGAGTTTGGGGTTATCTCCAACTTCAAAGTAAATATGCACAAATCAGAAGTCATGAACGTCTCATTGCCAGATGTGGTTGCCCGATATCTCAAAAAGTCTACCCCCTTCAAATGGCTCTCAGATAAACTGAAATACCTTGGTGTCTTTATTACTGCAAATCCCTCTACTCTTTACAAACACAATTTTGAATCCCTTCTGGACAATCTCCAAACACTCATTAAAGCCTATGATTTACCATACATATCATGGATCGGTAGGATAAACATAATCAAATCATACATCCTTCCAAAGATATTCTATCCTATGAACATGATTCCTATACCTCTTCCCAAGACTTTCTTCACAGCAATCAATAAAATAGTCAAAAGATATGTTTGGAAGGGTAAAAGACCTAGACTCCCATTCAAAATCCTCTCACTCCTGAAAAAGAAAGGAGGACTGGGACTCCCTCATTTTGAGACTTATTACCGGGCAATCCATTTGGCCAGGTGGATACATCTGGTCAAACCTAGACTTTCCCCAAAAATCCCTAACCTAGAACTCCTACTACTGGGAGGTAGGGCCGGAAAATACCTCTGGACCTCAGCCGTCCCCACGCAAAATTCCCTAGAAGGAATAACTAGTAACACACTGTCCATTAGGAGGAAACTGATCCCAAACAACTGGCCACTAGAGTTGAGCGACCTTGACCTTTTTAGAGTCGAGCCGGGTTTTGCGAAACCCGACTATGTCCAAAGTCGGGTCGAGTGAAATCGGCCGATTATGACGTAAAGTCGGGATCGACCGAAACACGAAACCCAATGCAAGTCAATGGGGCAGCATAGTCGGCAGTGAGTGGGGGCCAGGAAAACACCTAGAGTACACATTTTAATGTCAATACCATCCATTCTTCTTAATGAAGCTTGTCAAGCGTAATTTACCTTATAATAATTGGAAGGCATTTGAAATTGGGGGTCATTTGGCTAAAGTTGTGGGGGGTAGGGCTGGTTCAAGTAATTAGTGGGCCCAGGAAATCTGGACCACGTCACGGCAGTGGAGCAGGGAGAGGTAAGTATTTCAACTTTGCAAGTGCTGTGAACCTGAGCAAGCAGGGGGGGCCCACTCGTTGGCATTGGCACTGGCACAGGGCCCCTCAAAGTACAGCGGTGTGTTTGCACGGCGGGGGCGCCTCCCACCGGCAGCAACACTTTTGCGTACTATGAGAGGCCCTGTGCCAGTGACGTCGCCAACTAGTATTCCTCCCCCCACCTGATGAAGGAACCTGCACTTTCATCTGCACCTTCCTCTTTGTCCCCGTGTAAGGTGGTATGGTATGCGGGAAGAGCAACCTGACTTTCAGCAGGGTCACAATGTTGTTGTGTAGCGTGCACGGGGAATGTTGCGTTATGGGTCAATGTACCAGCAGACTCATCTATCACTGGCTGGGCAATGGGCACGATGAAGTGGAAACACAGATATAGGCCCAAAGAAGAAAGTGGGCTAAATGCAGTTCAAAATTGGTAACACAGGAATAACCAGGGGGCATTGCAGTGGAGGACAACTGGAATGAGAGGCTGACACAGAGAGTAGGGCCAAATCAGTAAGTAGTCGAAATGCAGTTCAAAATTGGCAAGAGTAGTAAACAGGCGGCACAGCTTTGTTCAGTGGAGGAGAACAGCAAGGAGTGGCAGACACCGATAGTAGGCCCCAACCCAACTAGTAGGCCAAATGCAGTCTAACATTAACAACTACTTAACGAGAGGCTGAAAATGGAATTTCAGGACAGGAAACCAGGAGAACAGCAAGGAGTGGCAGACACCGATAGTAGGCCCCAAACCAACTAGTACGCCAAATGCAGTTGTTCCATTTAACCACAATTTAATGAGAGCCTGAAGATAGAAGCTCAGGAAAGGCAACCTGGGGAACACCTTGGAGTGTAACACACCATCTCTCTCCACCCCATACCCATTTTTTAGGCCTAATGCAGTGTACTTTTCTACAACTACTAAACGAGAGTCGGAAGACCGAAGCAATGGCAAGGAAACCTGGGGAACACCTTGGAGTGTAACACACCATCTCTCTCCACCCCATTCCCCATTTTTTAGGCCTAATGCAGCCTACTTTCCGACACCTACTAAACGAGAGCATGAAGATCGAAGCTCAGGAAAGGCAACCTGGGGAACACCTTGGAGTGTAACACACCATCTCTCTCCACCCCATACCCATTTTGTAGGCCTAATGCAGCGTACTTTTCTACAACTACTAAACGAGAGCATGAAGATCGAAGCTCAGGAAAGGCAACCTGGTGAAAACCTTGGAGTGTAACACAACCTGTCTCTACACCCCATACCAAATTTGTAGGCCTAATGCAGCGTAGTTTCCACCAACTACTAAACGAGAGCCGGAAGATCGAAGCTCATGAAAGGCAACCCGGGGAACACCTTAGTGTAACACAACCTCTCTCTACACCACGAAAGGGCTGATTCTTAGGAAGGAAGGCTGTTGTAAATAAGCATTGCGCGTCCGAGGGTGATTATATTCTTATTCGGTATCTACTCACCCTCGGACGCGCCATGCTTCTTGATTTGTAATTAATGTTTATTTGCAATGTGCTTTTGACTTACTCAATTAATTTTTTAATTATTGATTTTATTAAATTAGTAGTTTAACATCTTATTGGAAATAATTTAAAGGAGACGCGACAGGACAACACTCGGTGGATGCCATATCTGTGTTAACAACTCCAAAAAACTTTCAGTTAACTTCTTGCAGGAGAAAGAAATTGTAGCTGTTGGACCTTTGTAGTACAGTTCCAGATATTTGTTGTGTGTTTGTTTTGATTGTTAAAATGTCTGCATTTGAGATCTCAACACGATCTTATTTTTTATAATCAAATTAATTTTTAAAATATTTTATTAGGTTGGTTCAAGGGGTACACGGGCCGCAGTAGACAGGTCAGTGGAGGCCTAGTGGAAGGAGGGACCGCAGATGCGCCACTGTTTCACCCATACACAATTAGTAGGCCTAATGCAGCGTAGTTTCCAACAGCTACTAAACGAGAGCCGGAAGATCGAAGCTCAGGAAAGGCAACCTGGGGAACACCTTGGAGTGTAACACAACCTCTCTCTACACCACGGAAGGGCTGATTCATAGGAAGGAAGGCTGTTTTAAATAAGCATTGCGCGTCCGAGGGTGATTATATTCTTATTCGGTATCTACTCACCCTTGGACGCGCCATGCTTCTTGATTTGTAATTAATGTTTATTTGCAATGTGCTTTTGACTTACTCAATTAATTTTTTAATTATTGATTTTATTAAATTAATAGTTTAACATCTTATTGGAAATAATTTAAAGGAGACGCGACAGGACAACACTCGGTGGATGCCATATCTGTGTTAACAACTCCAAAAAACTTTCAGTTAACTTCTTGCAGGAGAAAGAAATTGTAGCTGTTGGACCTTTGTAGTACAGTTCCAGATATTTGTTGTGTGTTTGTTTTGATTGTTAAAATGTCTGCATTTGAGATCTCAACACGATCTTATTTTTTATAATCAAATTAATTTTTAAAATATTTTATTAGGTTGGTTCAAGGGGTACACGGGCCGCAGTAGACAGGTCAGTGGAGGCCTAGTGGAAGGAGGGACCGCAGATGCGCCACTGTTTCACCCATACACAATTAGTAGGCCTAATGCAGCGTAGTTTCCAACAGCTACTAAACGAGAGCCGGAAGATCGAAGCTCAGGAAAGGCAACCTGGGGAACACCTTGGAGTGTAACACAACCTCTCTCTACACCACGGAAGGGCTGATTCATAGGAAGGAAGGCTGTTTTAAATAAGCATTGCGCGTCCGAGGGTGATTATATTCTTATTCGGTATCTACTCACCCTTGGACGCGCCATGCTTCTTGATTTGTAATTAATGTTTATTTGCAATGTGCTTTTGACTTACTCAATTAATTTTTTAATTATTGATTTTATTAAATTAATAGTTTAACATCTTATTGGAAATAATTTAAAGGAGACGCGACAGGACAACACTCGGTGGATGCCATATCTGTGTTAACAACTCCAAAAAACTTTCAGTTAACTTCTTGCAGGAGAAAGAAATTGTAGCTGTTGGACCTTTGTAGTACAGTTCCAGATATTTGTTGTGTGTTTGTTTTGATTGTTAAAATGTCTGCATTTGAGATCTCAACACGATCTTATTTTTTATAATCAAATTAATTTTTAAAATATTTTATTAGGTTGGTTCAAGGGGTACACGGGCCGCAGTAGACAGGTCAGAGGAGGCCTAGTGGAAGGAGGGACCGCAGATGCGCCACTGTTTCACCCATACACAATTAGTAGGCCTAATGCAGCGTAGTTTCCAACAGCTACTAAACGAGAGCCGGAAGATCGAAGCTCAGGAAAGGCAACCTGGGGAACACCTTGGAGTGTAACACAACCTCTCTCTACACCACGGAAGGGCTGATTCTTAGGAAGGAAGGCTGTTTTAAATAAGCATTGCGCGTCCGAGGGTGATTATATTCTTATTCGGTATCTACTCACCCTTGGACGCGCCATGCTTCTTGATTTGTAATTAATGTTTATTTGCAATGTGCTTTTGACTTACTCAATTAATTTTTTAATTATTGATTTTATTAAATTAATAGTTTAACATCTTATTGGAAATAATTTAAAGGAGACGCGACAGGACAACACTCGGTGGATGCCATATCTGTGTTAACAACTCCAAAAAACTTTCAGTTAACTTCTTGCAGGAGAAAGAAATTGTAGCTGTTGGACCTTTGTAGTACAGTTCCAGATATTTGTTGTGTGTTTGTTTTGATTGTTAAAATGTCTGCATTTGAGATCTCAACACGATCTTATTTTTTATAATCAAATTAATTTTTAAAATATTTTATTAGGTTGGTTCAAGGGGTACACGGGCCGCAGTAGACAGGTCAGTGGAGGCCTAGTGGAAGGAGGGACCGCAGATGCGCCACTGTTTCACCCATACACAATTAGTAGGCCTAATGCAGCGTAGTTTCCAACAGCTACTAAACGAGAGCCGGAAGATCGAAGCTCAGGAAAGGCAACCTGGGGAACACCTTGGAGTGTAACACAACCTCTCTCTACACCACGGAAGGGCTGATTCTTAGGAAGGAAGGCTGTTTTAAATAAGCATTGCGCGTCCGAGGGTGATTATATTCTTATTCGGTATCTACTCACCCTCGGACGCGCCATGCTTCTTGATTTGTAATTAATGTTTATTTGCAATGTGCTTTTGACTTACTCAATTAATTTTTTAATTATTGATTTTATTAAATTAATAGTTTAACATCTTATTGGAAATAATTTAAAGGAGACGCGACAGGACAACACTCGGTGGATGCCATATCTGTGTTAACAACTCCAAAAAACTTTCAGTTAACTTCTTGCAGGAGAAAGAAATTGTAGCTGTTGGACCTTTGTAGTACAGTTCCAGATATTTGTTGTGTGTTTGTTTTGATTGTTAAAATGTCTGCATTTGAAATCTCAACACGATCTTATTTTTTATAATCAAATTAATTTTTAAAATATTTTATTAGGTTGGTTCAAGGGGTACACGGGCAGCAATAGACAGGTCAGTGGAGGCCTAGTGGAAGGAGTGACGGCAGACAGGCATCAAAGGCCTAACATTGGGCTGGCTGTAGGCAAGTTAAAATTGGTTCCAGGGGAACACGGCCATCAGTGGCCTGGTCAGTGTAGTTGTAGTTGAAAGAACGGGACGCAGACAGGCTTCGAAGGCCTAACATAATAACATAGGGCTGGCTGTAGGCAAGTTAAAATTGGTTCCAGGGGAACACGGCCATCAGTGGCCTGGTCAGTGTAGTTGTAGTTGAAAGAACGGGACGCAGACAGGCTTCGAAGGCCTAACATAACAAACTTGGGCTGGCTGTAGGCACTTTTAAATTTGTTCCAGGGGTACATGGGCAGCAGTGTATGGTCAGTGGAAGTCTAGTGGAAGGAGTGACCGCAGACAGGCTTCCAAGGCCTAACATAACAAACTTGGGCTGGCTGTAGGCACTTTTAAATTGGTTCCAGGGGTACATGGGCAGCAGTGGTCTGGTCAGTGGAAGTCTAGTGGAAGGAGTGACCGCAGACAGGCTTCCAAGGCCTAACATAACAAACTTGGGCTGGCTGTAGGCACTTTTAAATTGGTTCCAGGGGTACATGGGCAGCAGTGGTCTGGTCAGTGGAAGTCTAGTGGAAGGAGTGACCGCAGACAGGCTTCCAAGGCCTAACATAACAAACTTGGGCTGGCTGTAGGCACTTTTAAATTGGTTCCAGGGGTACACGGGCAGCAGTGGTCTGGTCAGTGGAAGTCTAGTGGAAGGAGTGACCGCAGACAGGCTTCCAAGGCCTAACATAACAAAATTGGGCTGACTGTAGGCACTTTTAAATTGGTTCCAGGGTAACACGGCCAGCAGTGGCCTGGTCAGTGTAGTAGTTGTAGAAAGAAGGGACCGCAGACAGGCTTCGAAGGCCTAACATAACAAAAATGTCAAAACAATGGTATTGTCAGTGCCAGGCATTGAAGGATGTCAGCGCCTAGACTACACATTGGTGAAGCTGTGAGAGATAATTTTGCTAGTGGTAGAGCACTGTTTGAGCTGGGGGGGGGAACTGTCTTGTGGCCTGCGGTACAGGCACAGGGCCCCTCATATTACAACGGTGTGTCTGACGTTGGGTGCGCACCACCACCGCCAGAGACACTTTATTGTACTATGAGGGACCCAGTGGCAGTGCCGTCGACCAAAAGCGGCCACACCCACCTCTTCAGACAAACAACACTCTCAAGGGTCCAAGCGCAAAGTGTCGATAGCACGGCCCCGTGTGGGGAGTTTGGCCATTTCGTGAGGTGGAAACATGTCGTATGCTGGACAATCAGGTGAAGAAAATTACGAGATTGGAAAAGTCATTCAGAATAGTCCACAGGCAAGACCTTTTCATAGGAAAGCTAGGTGTCAGCCGGGCAGGGTGGGGCAAAAGATTTTGAAATCCAGTTGTGGTTCATTTTAATGAAGGTTAGATCATCTACATTTTGGGTAGCCAGACGAGTCCTTTTTTCGGTTAGTATTGAACCTGCAGCACTGAATACTCTTTCTGATAGGACACTAGCTGCCGGGCAAGCAAGCTCCTGCAATGCATATTCTGCCAATTCTGGCCAGGTGTCTAATTTGGATGCCCAGTAATCAAATGGGAATGACGGTTGAGGGAGAACGTCGATAAGGGATGAAAAATAGTTTGTAACCATACTGGACAAATGTTGTCTCCTGTCACTTTGAATTGATGCTGCAGTACCTGTCCTGTCTGCGGTCATAGAAAAATCACTCCACAACCTGGTCAGAAAACCCCTCTGGCCAACGCCACTTCTGATTTCGGCCCCTCTAACACCTCTGGTCTGCTGGCCCCTGGAGCTCGTGTGAGAACGATCACGGGCGCTGTGTGCAGGGAATGCCAGAAGCAAACGGTCAACAAGAGTTGATTGTTTTGTTGCTAATATTAGTTCCAAGTTCTCATGTGGCATAATATTTTGCAATTTGCCTTTATAGCGAGGATCAAGGAGGCAGGCCAACCAGTAATCGTCATCGTTCATCATTTTTGTAATGCGTGTGTCCCTTTTGAGGATACGCAAGGCATAATCCGCCATGTGGGCCAAAGTTCCCGTTGTCAAATCTGCGGTTGTGCTTGGTTGAGGGGCAGTTGCAGGCAAATCTACGTCACTTGTGTCCCTCAAAAAACCAGAACCCGGCCTTGCCACGCCACCAATTTCCCGTGCCCCCGGGAAAGCTTCCTCATTAAAAATATACTCATCCCCATCATCCTCCTCATCCTCCACCTCCTCTTCGCCCGGTACCTCGTCATGTACACTGCCCTGACCAGACAATCGCTGACTGTCATCAAGGCTTTCCTCTTCCTCTGGTGCAGACGCCTGATCCTTTATGTGCGTCAAACTTTGCATCAGCAGACGCATTAGGGGGATGCTCATGCTTATTATGGCGTTGTCTGCACTAACCAGCCGTGTGCATTCCTCAAAACACTGAAGGACTTGACACATGTCTTGAATCTTCGACCACTGCACACCTGACAACTCCATGTCTGCCATCCTACTGCCTGCCCGTGTATGTGTATCCTCCCACAAAAACATAACAGCCCGCCTCTGTTCGCACAGTCTCTGAAGCATGTGCAGTGTTGAGTTCCACCTTGTTGCAACGTCTATGATTAGGCGATGCTGGGGAAGGTTCAAAGAACGCTGATAGGTCTGCATACGGCTGGAGTGTACAGGCGAACGGCGGATATGTGCGCAAAGTCCACGCACTTTGAGGAGCAGGTCGGATAACCCCGGATAACTTTTCAGGAAGCACTGCACCACCAGGTTTAAGGTGTGAGCCAGGCAAGGAATGTGTTTCAGTTGGGAAAGGGAGATGGCAGCCATGAAATTCCTTCCGTTATCACTCACTACCTTGCCTGCCTCAAGATCTACAGTGCCCAGCCACGACTGCGTTTCTTGCTGCAAGAACTCGGACAGAACTTCCGCGGTGTGTCTATTGTCGCCCAAACACTTCATAGCCAATACAGCCTGCTGACGTATGCCAGTAGCTGCCCCATAATGGGAGACCTGGTGTGCAACTGTGGCAGGTGCGGATGGAGTGTTTGTGCGACTGCGGTCTGTGGACGAGCTCTTGCTTCTGCAGGAGGACGAGGAGGAGGAGGAGGAGGAGGGGGTGCGAACGGCTACAGACAACTGTTTACTAGACCGTGGGCTAGGCAGAACTGTCCCAAACTTGCTGTCCCCTGTGGACCCTGAATCCACCACATTTACCCAGTGTGCCGTGATGGACACGTAACGTCCCTGGCCATGCCTACTGGTCCATGCATCTGTTGTCAGGTGCACCTTTGTGCTCACAGATTGCCTGAGTGCATGGACGATGCGCTCTTTAACATGCTGGTGGAGGGCTGGGATGGCTTTTCTGGAAAAAAAGTGTCGACTGGGTAGCTCGTAGCGTGGTACAGCGTAGTCCATCAGGTCTTTGAAAGCTTCGCTTTCAACTAACCGGTAGGGCATCATCTCTAACGAGATTAGTCTAGCTATGTGGGCGTTCAAACCCTGTGTACGCGGATGCGAGGCTAAGTATTTCCTTTTTCTAACCATAGTCTCATGTAGGGTGAGCTGGACTGGAGAGCTGGAGATCGTGGAACTAGCGGGGGTGCCGGTGGACATGGCAGACTGAGAGACGGTGGGAGATGGTATTGTTGCCGCCGGTGCCCTAGATGCAGTGTTTCCTACTACGAAACTGGTGATTCCCTGACCCTGACTGCTTTGGCCTGGCAAAGATACCTGCACAGATACAGCAGGTGGTGCGCTAAATGGTGGTCCTACACTGCCGGAAGGGATGTTGCGTTGATGACTAGCTTCATTGGCCGAGGGTGCAACAACCTTAAGGGACGTTTGGTAGTTAGTCCAAGCTTTCAAATGCATGGTGGTTAAATGTCTATGCATGCAACTAGTATTGAGACTTTTCAGATTCTGACCTCTGCTTAAGGAAGTAGAACATTTTTGACAGATGACTTTGCGCTGATCAATTGGATGTTGTTTAAAAAAATGCCAGACTGCACTCTTTCTAGCATCGGATACCTTTTCAGGCATTGCAGACTGAGCTTTAACCGGATGGCCACGCTGTCCTCCACCAGGTTTTGGCTTTGCCACGCGTTTTGGGCAAGATACGGGCCCGGCAGATGGAACCTGTGGCGATGTTGATGCCTGCTGCGGCCCCTCCTCCTCCTCTGCTTCAGAACTGCTGCCGCCTGCACCCTGTTCCCCCAATGGCTGCCAATCGGGGTCAAGAACTGGGTCATCTAATAACTCTTCTTGTACCTCCTGCGCAACTTCGTCTGTGTCACCGTGTCTTTCGGTGGTATAGCGTTCGTGATGGGGCAACATAGTCTCATCAGGGTCTGATTCTTGATCACCACCCTGCGAGGGCAATGTTGTGGTCTGAGTCAAAGGACCAGCATAGTAGTCTGGCTGTGGCTGTGCGTCAGTGCACTCCATGTCAGATTCAATTTGTAATGGGCATGGACTGTTAACTGCTTCACTTTCTAAGCCAGGGACGGTATGTGTAAAGAGCTCCATGGAGTAACCCGTTGTGTCGCCTGCTGCATTCTTCTCTGTTGTTGTTTTTGCTGAAGAAGACAAGGAAGTGACTTGTCCCTGACCGTGAACATCCACTAACGACGCGCTGCTTTTACTTTTACCAGTTTCACGAGAGGAGGCAAAAGAGCTAGAGGCTGAGTCAGCAAGATAAGCCAAAACTTGCTCTTGCTGCTCCGGCTTTAAAAACGGTTTTCCTAATCCCAGAAAAGGGAGCGTTCGAGGCCTTGTGTAGCCGGACGACGAACCTGGCTCCACAGCTCCAGACTTAGGTGCAATATTTTTTTCCCCACGACCACCTGATGCTCCACCACTACCACTACCCTCATTACCAGCTGACAATGAACGCCCCCGGCCACGACCTCTTCCACTAGACTTCCTCATTGTTTTAAAAACGTAACCAAACTAACGTTATTTGTTGCAGTCACACAACTTACACGGTGAGCTATAACTTCAGTATGATTTAGCTACCCCTTTACAGGTTGGTGAGACCACAGCGAAAATCAGGGCCAATGTTACACACTCTTTTTTTGGTGGCTGCAAATTAGAGAGATGCCCCACACGCAGGACTGTCACTGAAGCACAAATGTTAATATTAATGTCACACTATTATTTTTTTTTTATTTTTATTTTTTTCAGGAACACTTTAGAAACCGCAAAAAAAAAAAAAAATAGATTTTTGCAGGGAGAATTTAGAAAACAAATGTAACAAACTATATGCTTTCTATGGGCCACTGAGTGAGAGATGACGCACACAGGAATCAGGAGTGGCACACAAGCCCAGAGGCCAATATTTTTCTACCAATGATTGATGGAGTTATTTTCTCTGGTAGATTTTTGAACCCAAATCAAGGAAAAAAAATATAGGCTTTCTATGGACCACAATTGGAGAGAGAGAGAGAGAGAGAGAGAGAGACAGATGGCACACCCAGGAGTCAAGACTGGCACACAAGCAGAAAGGCCAATATTAATCTCCCACTGTTTTTTTTGGTTGTTTTTTTTTTTTTTTTCAGGGAGACTTTAGAAAAAAAAATAATAAAAAAAATATGATTTTATCAGGAAGAATTTAGAAACCAAATAAAATAAAATGATTTTTTCAGGGAGAATTTATAAAACAAATAAAAACAAAAATAGGCGTTCTATGGCCCACTGACTGAGAGATGACGCACACAGGAGTCAGGAGTGGCACACAAGCCCAGAGGCCAATATTTTTCTACCAATGATTGATGTAGTTATTTTCTCTGGTAGATTTTTGAACTCAAATCAAGGAAAAAAAATATAGGCTTTCTATGGACCACAATTGGAGAGAGAGAGAGAGAGAGAGAGAGAGAGAGAGATGGCACACCCAGGAGTCAAGACTGGCACACAAGCAGAAAGGCCAATATTAATCTCCCAATTTTTTTTTGGGTTTGTTTTTTTTTTTTTTTTTTCAGGGAGACTTTAGAAAAAAAAATAATAAAAAAAATATGATTTTATCAGGAAGAATTTAGAAACCAAATAAAATAAAATGATTTTTTCAGGGAGAATTTATAAAACAAATAAAAACAAAAATAGGCGTTCTATGGCCCACTGACTGAGAGATGACGCACACAGGAGTCAGGAGTGGCACACAAGCCCAGAGGCCAATATTTTTCTACCAATGATTGATGTAGTTATTTTCTCTGGTAGATTTTTGAACCCAAATCAAGGAAAAAAAATATAGGCTTTCTATGGACCACAATTGGAGAGAGAGAGAGAGAGAGAGAGAGAGACAGATGGCACACCCAGGAGTCAAGACTGGCACACAAGCAGAAAGGCCAATATTAATCTCCCACTGTTTTTTTTGGTTGTTTTTTTTTTTTTTTTTTCAGGGAGACTTTAGAAAAAAAAATAATTAAAAAAATATGATTTTATCAGGAAGAATTTAGAAACCAAATAAAATAAAATGATTTTTTCAGGGAGAATTTAGAAAACAAATAAAACCAAAAATAGGCGTTCTATGGCCCACTGACTGAGAGAGAGAGAGAGATGGAACGCTTAGTACTGGCACACAAGCCCAAAGGGCAATATTAATCTCCCTTTTTTTTTCAGGGAGAATTTCTAAAACCCAAAAAAAAAAAAAAATAGGCTTTCTATGGCCCACTATTTGTGAGAGAGATGGGACGCTCAGGACTGGCACAGATGGCACGCTCAGGACTGGCACAGAAGCCCAGAGGCCAATATTAATCTCCCTTTTTTTCTGGGAGAATTTATAAAACCAAAAAAATATTTAAATAGGCTTTCTATGGCCCACTATTTGTGAGAGAGATGGCACGCTCAGGACTGGCACAGATGGCACGCTCACAACTGGCACACAAGCCCAGAGGCCAATATTAATCTCCCTTTTTTCAGGGAAAATTTATAAAACCAAAAAAAAAATTAAATAGGCTTTCTATGGCCCACTATTTGTGAGAGAGATGGCACGCTCAGGACTGGCACAGATGGCACGCTCACAACTGGCACACAAGCCCAGAGGCCAATATTAATCTCCCTTTTTTCAGGGAAAATTTATAAAACCAAAAAAAAAATTAAATAGGCTTTCTATGGCCCACTATTTGTGAGAGAGATGGCACGCTCAGGACTGGCACAGATGGCACGCTCACAACTGGCACACAACCCCAGAGGCCAATATTAATCTCCCTTTTTTTCAGGGAGAATTTATAAAACCAAAAAAAAAAATTAAATAGGCTTTCTATGGCCCACTATTTGTGAGAGAGATGGCACGCTCAGGGCTGGCACAGATGGCACGCTCACAACTGGCACACAAGCCCAGAGGCCAATATTAATCTCCCTTTTTTCAGGGAAAATTTATAAAACAAAAAAAAAAATTAAATAGGCTTTCTATGGCCCACTATTTGTGAGAGAGATGGCACGCTCAGGACTGGCACAGATGGCACGCTCACAACTGGCACACAAGCCCAGAGGCCAATATTAATCTCCCTTTTTTCAGGGAAAATTTATAAAACCAAAAAAAAAATTAAATAGGCTTTCTATGGCCCACTATTTGTGAGAGAGATGGCACGCTCAGGACTGGCACAGATGGCACGCTCACAACTGGCACACAACCCCAGAGGCCAATATTAATCTCCCTTTTTTTCAGGGAGAATTTATAAAACCAAAAAAAAAAATTAAATAGGCTTTCTATGGCCCACTATTTGTGAGAGAGATGGCACGCTCAGGGCTGGCACAGATGGCACGCTCACAACTGGCACACAAGCCCAGAGGCCAATATTAATCTCCCTTTTTTCAGGGAAAATTTATAAAACCAAAAAAAAAATTAAATAGGCTTTCTATGGCCCACTATTTGTGAGAGAGATGGCACGCTCACAACTGGCACACAAGCCCAGAGGCCAATATTAATCTCCCTTTTTTCAGGGAGAATTTATAAAACCCAAAAAAAAATAAAATAGGCTTTCTATGGCCCACTATTTGTGAGAGAGATGGCACACTCAGGACTGGCACACAAGCCCAAAGGCCAATATTAATCTCCCACTGTATTTTTATCAGGGAGAATTTATACACCCCACAAAAAAAAATACAGAAAAATGAAAAGGCTTTCTATGGCCCACTATGTGAGAGAGATGGCACACACAGGGATGGCACTCTAGCAGAAATGCCAAATTGCCAATCTTAATCTCCCACCAAAAAAAAAAAAAAAAAAAAAACAGGGAATGTCCTACAATTACTATCTCCCTGCCTGCAGTAATCTCAGCCAGGTATGGCAGGCAGCTACTATCTCCCTGCCTGCAGTAATCTCAGCCAGGTATGGCAGGCAGCAATAAGGAGTGGACTGATGCACAAATGAAATAAAAAGTGTGGACAAACAAAAAAGATAGCTGTGCAGAAAGGAAGGAACAAGAGGATTTGTGCTTTGAAAAAAGCAGTTGGTTTGCACAGCGGCGTACACACAGCAATGCAGCTATCAGGGAGCCTTCTAGGGCAGCCCAATGAGCTACAGCGCTGAGGGGAAAAAAAAAAAAAAAAACTTCCACTGTCCCTGCACACCGAGGGTGGTGTTGGACAGTGCAAATCGCTGCAGCACAAGCGGTTTTGTGGTTAATGGACCCTGCCTAACGCTATCCCTGCTTCTGACAAAGCGGCAGCAACCTCTCCCTAAGCTCAGATCAGCAGCAGTAAGATGGCGGTCGGCGGGAACGCCTCTTTATAGCCCCTGTGACGTCGCAGACAGCAAGCCAATCACTGCAATGCCCTTCTCTAAGATGGTGGGGACCAGGACCTATGTCATCACGCTGCCCACACTCTGCGTTTACCTTCATTGGCTGAGAAATGGCGCTTTTCGCGTCATTGAAACGCGACTTTGGCGCGAAAGTCGCGTACCGCATGGCCGACCCCGCACAGGGGTCGGATCGGGTTTCATGAAACCCCGACTTAGCCAAAAGTCGGCGACTTTTGAAAATGTTCGACCCGTTTCGCTCAACCCTACTGGCCACATTGTCTCTTTCTGGATAACATGCCTCTGGGGGTCGCGCCTTGGCTCATTGAACCAAAATACATAGATGACCTCTGGGATTCCTTGCCGAACCTCCCAATTTCTCACTTGCTTTCTAATCAAATCAACTGTATAAATAGTTGGCCTTGTGAAGCCAGGAAGCGACCCCGAGATTTCATACAAGTACACCATGTTCAGCACATCATGTCTAAACTCAAGTCTAACATCCAGAACAACACAGACTGGCTCTGGTTGGAACTTATACTCAAACTCAATCCCACACCCACTAAATTAATATCCAAACTATACCATAACTTAATCTCTCCTAATACTAAATTTAAACCTTTATACTTATCCTCTTGGGAGTCTGAGTTAAACATATCTCTCTCCAGTAAGGAATCAGATCAAGTACTAGGACACTCACATGGGTTTTCAAGATGTGTCCTGTTACAGGAGAATGCTTTTAAAGTCCTTTCCAGATGGTATAGAACCCCCGAGTCGCTCTATCACCTAGGCTTCTCAGACTCTCCTCTTTGTTGGAGATGTATGAAGTCAAAGGGTTCGTTATCACACATATTCTGGTCATGTCCAGCTATCACAAAATTCTGGAAAGATATCTTCAACCGACTTCGCCAAATTGGATTAATAACGCACAACCTAACACCCCAAGAAGTATTGCTGTCACTTCCCACGAAGTCATACAAGCCGAAAAAACATGACCTTCTCCCTCTCCTAATAGCCGCGGCCAAACACTTGATATCCTTACATTGGAGAGAAACGAATCCCCCTCATATTGATGAATGGACCAACAAAGTCCAGGACATCTGTAGGATGGAGGAGTTGTCCAGCTGGGATTCTCATTCTCACGATAAATTCTTTCGGACATGGTTGCCATGGCAAATGTCAAATAGCTCTACTTCACAGCCTTCCACTAGCTATTCTCCTTAGCTACACAAGTTTGTTCTCCTGTGTTTTCATCATGATTATTAATACTGCACTGTGATGGACCCGGGCACTGCTCATTCACCTGGTCAAACTAGTATTATTTGATATCATCCCTAGCACTCTTTTCCAGTTGGTCGAAATTACCTGACTGTTTCTTGCCGGTTTAAGGTTTTTCTTTTTCTTTTCTACATATTCGTCCTCCTCAGAAGATAATTTGTTATTCAGGAATTTCCACTTGACCACTATATCCCCTCCGGTACATCCCACCCCCCTTTCCTCCCCCCCCCCTCCCTCTTTCATTGTTTTTTGTTGTTCTCTGTTCTTGTGTTTATGGGTATTTCTTTTTCTTTTGAGTTTTTTTTTGGATTGCATGTCCTGAACTTAGTGACCTAACTTTGCCACCGGAACTTTATGCAAATACCCTAACCTTCGGACACCTCCGGTGAACAATATACTCATTTGTTGCATCTGTACGATAAAATTTATCTCATTCAGCAGCCTGTAACAGTATGTTTCAGATTCATGTGTCCTACTTTTTTGTTCATGTATTTTGAAATTTAAAAAAAATAAATAAATAAAAAAAAAAATGGCTATTGCAGGGTTACTTTAGGTAGTAGTCTGAGGTTTCACTAGTAGATGCAAGGTTTTTTCTCTGTGCAGGTAGCAATGCTGGTGACATGTCTAGGTCACTATAGGATCAGTAAAAGCATTCACCATTATACTCCTGTAGTATTTTGCATGATTAAAAGCCAGTCATGAATACCCGATAGACCAGCTATGTCAGTGAGGCGGGCCAAAAATGTACGTGACTATCTTACCCAAAGTCACTACATGGATGAACCTAGGGTGACTTTTTGGACATGTTTAGCCCAAGTTGTGGATGCTCTCCGTGTGGCCTGTCCCAATATTGATCGTACCCATACCTTTACGGACTCGAGTGGCACTAAAACTTTTAAAATCAGGAAATCTATTGCATGCACTACACGCTATGTAATTTACTATGCGATGTGTCCGTGCAATTTGATCTATGTGGGCCTTACATCACACCAATTTACAGTCCGTGTAAGGGAACACAAATTGGGTACTGAGGCCACAATGGGCCACATGGACACATCAACACTAAAAACATTACCTCACCTTTTTAAGGTCCACCATCAGTGTAACAGTAAATTATTACGTTTTAGGGGTATAGATTCATTGAATATCGGCATTCATGGTGGTAAATTGTCGGCTCAAATGGCTCAGTTGGAATGTAAGTGGATATGGACTCTTGAGACATTACACCCACAAGGACTTAACGAAAACCTTAGTTTTGCCCCTTTTTTAACGATTGCCAACATGTGAGGTTAAACCTATATGTTCTGACATGCATATTTGTGGTTTTATTTTATGGTTTTAAAAATCTGTTATTAATCTGTATATTTTTTATTTAGGTTTTATATTTTGTCGTTTTTTAGTACTATCTAGTGACCTTTTGTGTGCGCTGCCCATGAAGATCAAGAGAAAGTATAAGGCATTTTGTTAATTAAAGAACAGATGAAGATAGTATGTATGCCCATACAATTTATCATTCTATAAGCTATTTACATTTATTTATATATGTGATCTATAAATACAAATATTTCATTGTATTGTACATGATGTACTTGTTAATTGTTAATTTTGATGTGGACATGCTTTCTTCTTCTTCCTCTACTGTTAATGTTTATGTGGATGTTACTCTTTCATGTTTTAATATGTGGTATATATCGTTATAGTTCCTTGACATATATTGCTATTATTCATGTATAGCTGTGATGCGTTTTTTTATTTTTATCTGTATTCAGCATAGAAATATTGTACTATCACATCACATTATAGTAGCTTTAGGTGTATACATATATTTATGCTGGGGGTAAAGGGAGAGAAAATAAGTGGGTCCATAGAATATTTTTTAACTCTAACTTTGTAGTATATATTGCCATATGGGGGTCTATGTAGTGGTCGGTGCATCTTTTAGATTAGATGACTTAGTGATCAAATTGGCATCTATTACACCTGAGCCATCTATTTTCTCTGCTTCATTGTAGGTTCATACTCAGCATTCAACATAGCCAGGCTCTATCATAGCGCTTTTTGTTTTTGTATTTCATGCATGCGCACTTTTAGGTTATTTATGGTGCACGCGCCCCTCTGGTCTCCGCTTTGTTGGTCAGCTGACTTGACTGAAGGACCTTGAGCGTCGGATCACGTGGGGCCCCACATGGTTCCGGCGTTACGTCTCTGGCTCTTGGCTGGTGAGGCGGGTACCTGGTTACGTGATGCTATTTCCGGTTTGAGCATGGTTGCACACTTCCGGTCGTGGTCTTTTTAACCTTGCTCGGCACTTCATCTGGTATGCCCCCTGACGAAGGTGTTCTGAAACGTGCGTTGGGGTGGGCACCCGGACCACTTGGACCCCTTGTCCTGCACCATATTCAGGTAAATAGTTGCCTTTCAATTCTTCATGATGCGCTCATTGTAGTTTTTTGATTATTGCCAACTGCATCTCATCATGGATAATACAGGGCTTCTTCTCATGTTAGGTCATGTATGCCATTAGGTATATAGATTCTATTTTCTGACCTGTGCTTACCTGAGTAGCTATTTATAGACTACTAGTGTACTAGTGTAACACCCCAGGTAACCGGTTGTTACAGTGGCATTGCTTTCCTCACGGGTAGAGTGATGTTATGCTTGGAAGCGAGGAAGGATACCTTTAACAGGTATTCAGCACATACAACACCGTTCTGACTCCAGGCCAGAAGGGGGAGCTCTACATCCTACTTCGGGGGAGCTGCTGTCGCTGGTCAGGAGGAGGAGTCAGTTGCTAGGCAGTTGCTAGGCAGTTGGAGAGAGGCAGTTGGTGAGAGGAGAGTGAGAAGTGAGGAAAGAAAGCTGGGACTGTGCAGACGAGTGATTCTGCAGCTTCTGGGAAGGATAGAGAAAGCAGAGCAACTTGTAAAGAGACTGAGGAGGAGAAGAAGCACTCGTTTTTCATTACTTAGCTGCTTTTTTCTTGCCATAATACAAATTCTAACAGTCTATACAGTAGGACTATCAGCTGTGTATCCAACAGACTTCTGCACAACACAACTGATGGTCCCAACACCATTTATAAGGCAAGAAATCCCACTTATTAAACCTGACAGGGCACACCTGTGAAGTGAAAACCATTCCCAGTGACTACCTCTTGAAACTCATCAAGAGAATGCCAAGAGTGTGCAAAGCAGTCATCAAAGCAAAAGGTGGCTACTTTGAAGAACAAAGAAAATAAGACATAATTTCAGTTGTTTCACACTTTTTTGTTAAGTATATAATTCCACATGTGTTAATTCATAGTTTTGATGCCTTCAGTGTGAATGTACAATTTTCATAGTCGTGAAAATACAGAAAAATCTTTAAATGACGTGTGTCCAAACTTTTGGTCTGTACTGTACATATTGCAGCTATCCTAATTTTAGGGTGGTGTTCATTTCTCTAGGTGATCCTCAAATGCACTAATGCCTGTCACTAATCTTTTGCGCCATTATACTCCTGTAGTATTTTGCATGATTAAAAGCCAGCCATGCCTAGACTATATCTAACTAGCAAGTGGGAAAGAGTAGCACTCACTAGTAATGTGCACTAACCCAGGGAATAGTGAGGGCTACAGGGGAACATGTATAAAGTGCTAGCTTCAGTTGCAGTTTGTGCTTGTCACAGGTGAAAAAGACCTGGCCACCTAAATGCCACAATTAGCAAAGGGTGAGGATTTCGAGAGCAGAAGGGAACATATAGGCTTATTCTTGACACTGTGAAGAGTTCATCTGCCAGACAGCTGATGGAGCCATAAGACCCATAATCAATGGGTCTGTAAGTTTATGCCTGAATGTGAAGAGGAGTGGTATTTGTATAAGGTACAATTGCTTTGAAACTGTGGAAAACAAGGTGCAGGTTTGGGCAAAGTGCCAGTAAAGCTACTGCAGGACATTGTTGCCAAGACAGGTGACTGTGAGAGCGGCTGTGACAAAAGTTGTGTGTGCTGAACTGCAAAGAAAGTAACACAGTCTGTGCCATAGTTAATGAGGTGCTGCTGAATGGATTGCCAGCAGATTGTTGCAAATGTCAGTGAAACAAATGACACTTCATGATTACAGATATCAAGAGTTTATCTCTTCATGAGTTGTTAATGTAATCTGTATGTACCTGCAATCCTACTACCATTCCTGAGTGAGGAACCACTACCACCAAGGACCATGCATCCTTTTTTATTTTATTTTTTTAAATAGAAATATTACAACCTAGGGGCCTAGGTAGGGAGGGTGACTGGGGCATTTGCCCTGGGTGCTGGATGTCAATTAGGAAGCCACCAATCCACTTAGACTGTGATATTTTGATATAGGCTGAGGCAAGTATACTTAACCTTTTGCCCCATGTACACAAACACCTTGCAATTAGTGACCACATGAACTCCATTATTGCTACAGACATAAAAAAAATAGCAAATTACATTTAGACATTGTAAAGGACTCTCATTAGATTGCTTCATGTATGAAGCTGATATTTAGCCATTATGTGCTGTTATTGTTATATGAGTGCTGAATACTGATTTTTCGTAAAGCATTGTTTAGCATTATTTACCATAGTTACTTATACATTGAACAGTTTATTATTTTTAGCGGTGGTTGGCACTGTTATTTTCTCTATGCGTGAAACATTATTTGTCTTAATTTATGGAATTGTTTTTGGCTACTATGGCACTTATTATGCCCTGTAGTCTATTAATTATTAATACTCTGTATGTCAATATACAATATGAGGGGACCTAAAACAAGTATGGCACAAAGCAACATCCAGTGTTAGTGCGGCGCCCCAGTGTCCAGTTCGTCGCAGTGATGTCATTATCCTTTCAGGGGAGAAGTGATGTCAAGTCTGAAGGCAATGAAAGACAACCACATTCAGGTATTACACACATACAACATGTTCACACTCCAGACCAGAAGGGGGAGCTCTAAGCCTGTTTAGTGTGAACTTCCCTATTTAACATCCTGATCTGGAGGGAAAGAGTTCAGTTCCTGTCAGGCAGACAGAAGAAAAGGAGCTCTGCTGGCATGACGTGCTGTAACTCCTGGGAAAAGACACTAAAAGGTGAACATACTGCAGAGAGTGTGCAGGAAAGCAGAGCACAGATGAGAGAAATAGCAGAGGGAAATCAGCCAGGAACAAGCTGCTCCTTTCTGAAGCGCAGGAGCCAGGGGCACCGAGGGAGCAACTGTCTCTAAGCCTTGCTCCAGAGACTGGCAGGGCAGTCAATTCCAAGTTGGCTGTCCGACCTAAATATCTAGGAAGACACGGTGGCAACTTGTGGTGGTCGGGGCGTCCCTAGGGTCCCTATAAACAAGCCTCAGGCCATAAGTCATACGGGTTTGTCCTATCCACACCATCTGGGGGACAGAGAGGAAGAAATAACATCCAGAACAAGAGTTGTGAGGACCTTACCGAGAAGCTCAGCAGGGAGGTACTACAACACTCAGGCGCTAGTAGGAAGGGTACTGATTTCCACCTGGATAAGGGGACTCTGGAATTGCCTTCAGACCGACCGGACTCTGCCTGCCCTGTCATCTGGTGCTCCGGGCTGAGGATACCATCTGAAGTCTTCAGTAAACAAGGTAAAAGACTGTAAACCTGTCTCCTCGTTCTTTACTGCACCTCGCCCATATATAAACTCTTTTACTGGACACCCCTGAGGGCCACGGACTGGGTCAGCCACCGTGACATCCCAGCTGAGGGAACTGAAGGACCCGGTACCGAGTACCCTATTGCCCGTACGTGGGGGTGATCCATTAAGAAAATTGCCTGTCAAAGGTTCTACCAATCAACCCACAGCAACTACAGAGGTTGGTTGTGACGCTGAGTCACTTTTCTTGGACAAACTGTGAGTCGGAATTGTTGGCAGATATGCAACAGATACAGACTTATTTGTGTGCAGGAGGAGTTTACACTTTTCTGACAGTAGATGGTGATTTTGTTACTGTTATATGCTTAGTTGTATGTAATGCATATACTTGTTGTACTTTGGTTTCACTTTCTCGCTGGTAAAAGCTCCTTTAGACTTCCTGTTATGCTGTATAAAGAAGCGGATGTATGTACCTCATGTTCTGTGTAGATAAAAGTTGAATTACCCCATATAATCTACTTTCACAAGTTTCTTCTACAACCAAACTATGCAACAGGGATAGTCAAGAAGTCTGAGGTCAAAAGCCAGGAGGGTACATCATAAACAGAGGGATGAGACAAAAGCATAGTCAGGTAATGGTGCGAGGTCAAAATACCAGGAGAATAGTGGATCAGAGGAAAGGGGTTAAACAGACAGATGGTCAAAATGATGTCCAAGGTCAGGCATCAAAATCTCTTTAAATTGTCAGCTTAGCAAATGTGAACGAGCTGAGTGTGACCTGAGCGTAAGTGCGAACGCGGTAAGTGTGAGACTTTTGATTCAGTGAAGAGGTATTTGGAAAACCTTTAACAAATACCTGTGTGAATTGGTGTGAGTTGCTGAATTGGGAATAGCTACAGTACAGACCAAAAGTTTGGACACACCTCATTCAAAGATTTTTCTGTATTTTCATGACTATGAAAATTGTACATTCACACTGAAGGCATCAAAACTATGAATGGAATTATATACTTAACAAAAAAGTGTGAAACAACTAAAAGTATGTCTTTTATATTCTAGGTTCTTCAAAGTAGCCACCTTTTGCTTTGATGACTGCTTTGCACACTCTTGGCATTCTCTTGATGAGCTTCAAGAGGTAGTCACCGGAAATGGTCTTCCAACAGTCTTGAAGGAATTCCCAGAGATGCTTAGCACTTGTTGACCCTTTTGCCTTCACTCTGCGGTCCAGCTCACCCCAAACCATCTCGATTGGGTTCAGATCTGGTGACTGTGGAGGCCAGGTCATCTGGTGTAGCACCCCATCACTCTCCTTCTTGGTCAAATAGCCCTTACACAACCTGGAGGTCCTGTAGAAAAATAAATGATGGTCCAACTAAACGCAAACTGGATGGAATAGCATGCCGCTGCAAGATGCTGTGGTAGCCATGCTGGTTCAGTATGCCTTCAATTTTGAATAAATCCCCAACAGTGTCACCAGCAAAGCACCCCCTCACCATCACACCTCCTCCTCCATGCTTCACGGTGGGAACCAGGCATGTAGAGTCCATTCATTCACCTTTTCTGTGTCGCACAAAGATTCGGTCGTTGGAAACAAAGATCTCAAATTTGGACTCATCAGACCAAAGCACAGATTTCCACTGGTCTAATGTCCATTCCTTGTGTTCTTTAGCCCAAACAAGTCTCTGTTCCTTGTTGCCTGTCCTTTGCAGTGGTTTCCTAGCAGCTATTTTACCATGAAGACCTGCTGCACAAAATCTCCTCTTAACAGTTGTTGTAGAGATGTGTCTGCTGCTAGAACTCTGTGTGGCATTGACCTGGTGTCTAATCTGAGCTGCTGTTAACCTGCGATTTCTGAGGCTGGTGACTCGGATAAACTTATCCTCAGAAGCAGAGGTGACTCTTGGTCTTTCTTTCCTGGGGCGGTCCTCATGTGAGCCAGTTTCTTTGTAGCGCTTGATGGTTTTTGCAACTGCACTTGGGGACACTTTCAAAGTTTTCCCAATTTTTCGGACTGACTGACCTTCATTTCTTAAAGTAATGATGTCCACTCGTTTTTCTTTACTTAGCTGTTTTTTTCTTGCCATAATACAAATTCTAACAGTCTATTCAGTAGGACTATCAGATGTGTATCCACCAGACTTCTGCACAACACAACTGATGGTCTCAACCCCATTTATAAGGCAAAAAAATCACACTTATTAAACCTGACAGGGCATTCCTGTGAAGTGAAAACCATTTCCGGTGACTACCTCTTGAAGCTCATCAAGAGAATGCCAAGAGTGTGCAAAGCAATAATCAAAGCAAAAGGTGGCTACTTTGAAGAACCTAGAACATAAGACATATTTTCAGTTGTTTCACACTTTTTTGTTAAGCATAAAATTCCATATATGTTAATTCATAGTTTTGATGCCTTCAGTGTGAATGAACAATTTTCATAGTCATGAAAATACAAAAAATTCATTGAATGAGAAGGTGTGTAAAAACTTTTGGTCTGTACTGTATATTCACAAGGGGTTAATTTAGGGTGGGGGCTCATAATTAAGGGTTTATAAAGGGCAGCTGGTTGGGGCTCAAGTCCTTTTGGAAGTGCATTGAACAGCAAGGTGGATTGCTGCTGAGGGGAAAAAATAAATCTCTTTAAATCTTCAGCTTAGCGAGTGTGAACGAGCTGAGTGTGACCTGAGCAAAAGTGCGAACGGCGGTAATTGTGTGAATTGTGGTTTAGCGATTTAGGATTCAGGGAGTTTCCAAGGGAGGAATTACTGAATTGCTATCTGTATTTTATTAATTCTTTATATTTATTTTCATTTAACTTTTCTGTCTGGTGCAATCCCCATTAGGAAATGTGCTCCACTATTGTTAATGCCATCCAGTGCACATCTTGCCACATGTATGCAATCCTTGAGCAGCCAGTCGAGGGTGCATACTGCTGTGCAAGATGTGAGCACGTTGTACATTTGGAAGCCCAGATACTGGATCTAAATGTGCAGCTGGCAACACTGAGATCCATAGACAATATGGAAAGGAGTCTTCTGCTCACTGAGCAGACGCTCAATGGGATAGATGAGGGGGGGTGGTAGGATGGAGCTGCAGGACAGTGAAGCAGCAATCTGCTTGACAGTTAGGAAGCAGGGTAGATGTAAGAGTGCCAGGGAGGCTAGTCCTGATCTGGCACACCCCAATAAGTTTGCTAAGTTGACAGATGAGGGAGGTGCCAGTACAGGGCTAGCACTGCTGCAGCCAGGCATGTCCTCTGAAAGCCGGAAGAGTGTCTGCTCCAGTAAGGGGGGAAATAGAGCAGTGCAGGCCAGACAGGTGCTGGTAGTGAGGCATTCAATTATTAGGGGAACAGATAGTGTAATCGGTCACAAAGACAGGGATCGTCGAACGGTGTGCTGCCTACCTGGCGCTCGAGTCCGACTCATCGCTCATCGGGTTGACAGATTACTGGCAGGGGCTGGTGAGGACCCAGCAGTCATGGTGCACATTGGCACAAATGACAAAGTTAGAGGTAGGTGGAAGGTCCTTAAAGATGATATCTGGGAATTAGGCAGCAAGCTGAAAGCAAGGACCTCCAAGATGGTATTTTCCCGAAATACTGTCTGTACCACGTGCCACGCAAGAGAGAGGCAACGGGAGATTAGGTAGGTTAATAAGTGGCTCAACAATTGGTGTAGGAAGGAGGGGTTTGGGTTCCTGGAGAACTGGGCCGACTTCTCAGTTGGCTACAGGTTCTACGCTAGGGACGGGCTACACCTCAATGGGAAAGGTGCAGCTGTGCTGGAGGAGAAAATGGCTAGAAGATTGGAGGAGTGTGTAAACTAGGGATTGGGGGGGAGTATTAATTTTATAGGCGGGGAAGATAGTGCAGATAGAGACCTGGGCACAAATAAGGAAGTTGGGGTGGTGGTGGCATGGGGGGTGGGGTTAGAACAGTTAATAATTTAAGAAAGAATAGCGGTACAGAAAGATATATAAAGTGTATGTATACTAATGCCAGGAGCCTCGCCAACAAAATGGACAAATTAGAACTAATGTTGGAGCATAATTATGACATGGTGGGGATGTCTGAAACGTGGCTGGATGAGAGCCATGACTGGGCTGTTAACTTGCAGGGCTATAGCCTGTTCAGAAATGACCATACAGATAAGCGAGGGGGTGGGGTGTGTCTATATGTAAAATCATCCTTAAAACCCATCCTGCGTGATAATATGGGTGAATCAAAAGAAAATGTAGAGTCCCTGTGGGTGGAGATAAGGGGAGGGGGAAAAATAATAAATTACCGATAGGTATTAGTTATAAGTCTCCAAAAACATTGAAAACAATGGAGAATATCCTCGTAAACAAATAGATGAAGCTGCGACTCAAGGAGAAGTCATTATTATGGGGGACTTCAACTACCCTGAAATAGATTGGGGAACAGAAACCTGCAGTTTCAGCAAAGGTAATTGGTTTTTGATAACTTTGAGAGACAATTACCCTTCACCACTGGTTCAGGACCCAACAAGAAGGGGGGCACTGCTAGACCTAATATTAACCAACAGGCCAGACCGCATAGCAAATATAAGGGTTGGGAGTCACTTGGGAAATAGCGATCACAAAATAATACGTTTTCATGTATCCTTTAATAAGATGTGTAGTAGGGGGGTTACAAGGACACTAAACTTCAGGAGGACAAATTTCCAACGGATGAGAGATGATCTTGGTGCAATTAACTTTAACTAGGACGATATCCTGAGACATAAAAATACACAAAGAAAATGGGAGACATTTATTAACATCCAGGATAGGACCTGTGCACAGTATATACCGTATGGGAATAAACATACTACAAATGTGAGGAAACCAATATGGCTAAATAGAGCTGTAAGGGGTGCAATAAGTGACAAAAAGAAAGCATTTAGAGAATTAAAGGAAGTAGGAAGTGAGGAGGCATTAAATAAATACAGAAAAGTAAATAAATTCTGTAAAAAGAAAATCAAGGCAAAGATTGAGACAGAGACTCATTGCCAGAGAGAGTAAAAATAATCCCCAAATATTCTTTAACTACATAAATAGTAAGAAACTAAAAATTGATAGTGTTGGCCCCCTTAAAAATAGTCTGGGTGAAATGGTGGATGAGGATGAGGAAAAAGCCAATATGCTAAATGACTTTTTTTCATCAGTATTTACACAAGAAAATCCCATGGCAGACAATATGATCAGTGATAAAAATTCCCAATTAAATGTCACCTGCTTAACCCAGCAGGAAGTACGGCGGCGTCTAAAAATCACTAAAATTGACAAATCTCCCGGCCCGGATGGGATACACCCCAGAGTACTGCAGGAATTAAGTACAATCATTGATAGACCATTATTTTTAATCTTTAAAGACTCCATAATAACAGGATCTGTACCGCAGGACTGGCGTATAGCAAATGTGGTGCCAATATTCAAAAAGGGGACAAAAACTGAACTCGGAAATTATAGGCCAGTAAGCTTAACCTCTACTGTGGGTAAAATCCTGGAGGGTATTCTAAAAGATACTATACAGGTGTATCTGAAGAAGAATACCATCATGACCCAATATCAGCATGGGTTTACTAGGGTCCGTTCCTGTCAGACTAATCTGATCAATTTCTATGAAGAGGTAAGTTCCGGACTGGACCAAGGGAACCCAGTGGATGTAGTGTATTGTTATGAACAGGTGATTCAGAACCACAATGGACCTAGTGGTTAAGAGCACACAAAGTGACCTGATAGTTACTAACATAAGACGAGCTCTGAGACGTGGGAACTCTGCTGACCGCAATCCCTAATCCTATCATACCACACTAGAGGTAGCCGTGGATTGCGCCTAACGCTCCCTATGCAACTCGGCACAGCTTGAGAAACTAGCTAGCCCTGAAGACAGAAAAATAAGCCTACCTTGCCTCAGAGAAATTCCCCAAAGGAAAAGGCAGCCCCCCACATATAATGACTGTGAGTTAAGATGAAAATACAAACACAGAGATGAAATAGATTTTAGCAAAGTGAGGCCCGACTTACTGAATAGACCGAGGATAGGAAAGATAGCTTTGCGGTCAGCACAAAAACCTACAAACAACCACGCAGAGGGGCAAAAAGACCCTCCGCACCGACTAACGGTACGGAGGTGCTCCCTCTGCGTCTCAGAGCTTCCAGCAAGCAAGAAAAACCAATATAGCAAGCTGGACAGAAAATATAGCAAACAAAAGTAACACAAGCAAAACTTAGCTTACGCAGGGCAGACAGGCCACAAGAACGATCCAGGAGAAAGCAAGACCAATACTGGAACATTGACTGGAGGCCAGGAACAAAGAACTAGGTGGAGTTAAATAGAGCAGCACCTAACGACTTAACCTCGTCACCTGAGGAAGGAAACTCAGAAGCCGCAGCCCCACTCACATCCACCAGAGGAAGCTCATAGACAGAACCAGCCGAAGTACCACTCATGACCACAGGAGGGAGCTTGACCACAGAATTCACAACAGTACCCCCCCCTTGAGGAGGGGTCACCGAACCCTCACCAGAGCCCCCAGGCCGACCAGGATGAGCCAAATGAAAGGCACGAACCAGATCGGCAGCATGAACATCAGATGCAAAGACCCAGGAATTATCTTCCTGACCATAACCCTTCCACTTAACCAGGTACTGGAGTTTCCATCTCGAAATACGAGAATCCAAAATCTTCTCCACTATATACTCCAACTCCCCCTCAACCAAAACCGGGGCAGGAGGATCAACGGATGGAACCACAGGTGCCACGTATCTCCGCAACAATGACCTATGGAATACGTTATGGATGGAAAAAGAAGCTGGAAGGGTCAAACAAAAAGACACAGGATTAAGAACCTCAGAAATCCTATACGGACCAATGAAACGAGGCTTAAACTTAGGAGAGGAAACTTTCATAGGAATATAACGAGATGACAACCAAACCAAATCCCCAACACGAAGTCGGGGACCCACACAGCGCCTGCGGTTAGCGAAACGTTAAGCCTTCTCCTGAGACAATGTCAAATTGTCCAACACATGAGTCCAAATCTGCTGCAACCTATCCACCACAGTATCCACACCAGGACAGTCAGAAGACTCAACCTGCCCTGAAGAGAAACGAGGATGGAAACCAGAATTGCAGAAAAACGGTGAAACCAAAGTAGCCGAGCTGGCCCGATTATTAAGGGCGAAACTCAGCCAAAGGCAAAAAGGACACCCAATCATCCTGATCAGCAGAAACAAAACATCTCAGATATGTTTCCAAGGTCTGATTGGTTCGTTCAGTCTGGCCATTTGTCTGAGGATGGAAAGCCGATGAAAAAGACAAATCAATGCCCATCCTAGCACAAAAGGCTCGCCAAAACCTCGAAACAAACTGGGAACCTCTGTCAGAAATGATGTTCTCCGGAATGCCATGTAAACGGACCACATGCTGGAAAAACAATGGCACCAAATCAGAGGAGGAAGGCAATTTAGACAAGGGTACCAAATGGACCATCTTAGAGAAGCGATCACAAACAACCCAAATGACCGACATTTTTTGAGAGACGGGGAGATCCGAAATAAAATCCATAGAGATATGTGTCCAGGGCCTCTTCGGGACTGGCTAGGGCAAAAGCAACCCACTGGCACGAGAACAGCAGGGCTTAGCCCGAGCACAAATCCCACAGGACTGCACAAACGAACGCACATCCCGCGACAGAGACGGCCACCAAAAGGATCTAGCCACCAAATCTCTGGTACCAAAGATTCCAGGATGACCAGCCAAAACCGAACAATGAACCTCAGAGATAACTCTACTCGTCCATTTATCAGGGACAAACAGTTTCTCCGCTTGGCAACAGTCAGGTCTATTAGCCTGAAATTTTTGCAGCACCCGCCGCAAATAAGGGGAGATGGCAGACAAAATTACCCCCTCTTTGAGAATACCCGCCGGCTCAGACAAACCCAGAGAGTCGGGCACAAAACTCCTAGACAGGGCATCTGCCTTCACATTTTTAGAGCCCGGAAGGTATGAAACCACAAAGTCAAAATGGGAGAAAAACAGCGACCAACGAGCCTGTCTAGGATTCAACCGTTTGGCAGACTCGAGATAAGTCAAGTTCTTGTGATCAGTCAAGACCACCACGCGATGCTTAGCTCCTTCAAGCCAATGACGCCACTCCTCGAATGCCCACTTCATGGCCAGCAACTCTCGATTGCCAACATCATAATTACGCTCAGCAGGTGAAAACTTCCTGGAAAAGAAGGCGCATGGTTTCATCACTGAGCCATCAGAACTTCTTTGCGACAAAACAGCCCCTGCTCCAATCTCAGAAGCATCAACCTCGACCTGGAACGGGAGCGAAACATCTGGTTGGCACAACACAGGGGCAGAAGAAAAACGATGCTTCAACTCTTGAAAAGCTTCCACAGCAGCAGAAGACCAATTGACCACATCAGCACCCTTCTTGGTTAACTCAGTCAACGGTTTAGCAATACTAGAAAAATTATTGATGAAGCGACGATAAAAATTAGCAAAGCCCAGGAACTTTTGCAGACTCTTCAGAGATGTCGGCTGAGTCCAATCATAAATGGCCTGAACTTTAACAGGGTCCATCTCGATAGTAGAAGGGGAAAAAATGAACCCCAAAAATGAAACCTTCTGAACACCAAAGAGACACTTTGACCCCTTCACAAACAAAGAATTCGCACGCAGAACCTGGAACACCATTCTGACCTGCTTCACGTGAGACTCCCAATCATCCGAGAAGACCAAAATATCATCCAAGTATACAATCAGGAATTTATCCAGGTACTCTCGGAAGATGTCATGCATAAAGGACTGAAACACTGATGGAGCATTAGAAAGCCCGAATGGCATAACCAGGTAATCAAAATGGCCCTCGGGCGTATTAAATGCTGTTTTCCATTCATCGCCCTGTTTAATACGCACAAGATTATACGCACCACGAAGATCTATCTTGGTGAACCAACTAGCCACCTTAATCCGAGCAAACAAATCAGACAGCAGCGGCAAGGGGTACTGAAATTTGACCGTGATTTTATTTAGAAGGCGGTAATCAATACAAGGTCTCAGCGAACCATCCTTCTTGGCCACAAAAAAAAACCCTGCTCCCAATGGCGACGACGACGGGCGAATATGACCCTTCTCCAAGGATTCCTTTACGTAACTCCGCATAGCGGCGTGTTCAGGCACAGACAAATTAAACAATCGACCTTTAGGAAATTTACTACCAGGAATCAAATCGATAGCACAATCACAATCCCTATGCGGAGGTAGGGCACTGGACTTGGGCTCATCAAATACATTGCGGTAATCCGACAAGAACTCTGGGACCTCAGAAGGGGTGGATGATGAAAGAGACAGAAAAGGAACATCACCATGTACCCCCTGACAACCCCAGCTGGACACAGACATTGATTTCCAATACAATACTGGGTTATGGACTTGTAGCCATGGCAACCCCAACACGACCACATCATGCAGATTATGCAACACCAAAAAGCGAATATCCTCCTGATGCGCAGGAGCCATGCACATGGTCAGCTGGGTCCAGTACTGAGGCTTATTCTTGGCCAAAGGCGTAGGATCAATTCCTCTCAATGGAATAGGATACTGCAAGGGCTCCAAGAAAAACCCACAGCGCCTAGCATACTCCAAGTCCATCAAATTCAGGGCAGCGCCTGAATCCACAAATGCCATGACAGAATAGGATGACAAAGAGCAGATCAAAGTAACGGACAAAAGAAATTTTGACTGTACCGTACCAATGGTGGCAGACCTAGCGAATCGCTTAGTGCGCTTAGGACAATCGGAGATAGCATGAGTGGAATCACCACAGTAAAAACACAGCCCATTCTGACGTCTGTGTTCTTGCCGTTCAGCTCTGGTCAAAGTCCTATCGCACTGCATAGGCTCAGGTCCATGTTCAGATAATACCGCCAAATGGTGCACAGTTATACGCTCACGCAAGCGTCGACCGATCTGAATGGCCAAAGACATAGACTCATTCAGACCAGCAGGCATAGGAAATCCCACCATGACATCCTTAAGGGCTTCAGAGCGACCTTTTCTGAAAATTGCTGCCAGCGCACATTCATTCCATTGAGTGAGCACAGACCACTTCCTAAACTTCTGACAATATATCTCTACCTCATCCTGACCCTGAGACAGAGCCAGCAAATTTTTCTCTGCCTGATCCACTGAATTAGGTTCATCATACAGCAATCCGAGCGCCAGAAAAAACGCATCAATATTACATAATGCAGGATCTCCTGGCGCAAGGGAAAATGCCCAGTCTTGAGGGTCGCCACGTAATAGTAGTAGTAGTAAGAAATAATGATCTTAACTTGTTGAACTGGGTCACCAGAGGAGCGGGGTTTCAAAGCCAGAAACAGTTTACAATTATTCTTAAAACTCAGAAACCTAGCTCTATCTCCAGAAAACAAATCAGGAATAGGAATTCTTGGCTCTAACATAGAATTCTGAACCACAAAGTCTTGAATATTTTGTACTCTTGCAGTGAGATGATCCACACAAGAAGACAGATCTTTAATGTCCATCACTACACCTGTGTCCTGAACCACCCAAATGTCTAGGGGAAAAGAAAGACAAAACACAGTACAGAGAAAAAAAAATGGTCTCAGAACTTCTATTCTTATATAAGAAGAATACCATCATGACCCAATATCAGCATGGGTTTACTAGGGTCCGTTCCTGTCAGACTAATCTGATCAATTTCTATGAAGAGGTAAGTTCCGGACTGGACCAAGGGAACCCAGTGGATGTAGTGTATTGTTATGAACAGGTGATTCAGAACCACAATGGACCTAGTGGTTAAGAGCACACAAAGTGACCTGATAGTTACTAACATAAGACGAGCTCTGAGACGTGGGAACTCTGCTGACCACAATCCCTAATCCTATCATACCACACTAGAGGTAGCCGTGGATTGCGCCTAACGCTCCCTATGCAACTCGTCACAGCCTGAGAAACTAGCTAGGCCACAAGAATGATCCAGGAGAAAGCAAGACCAATACTGGAACATTGACTGGAGGCCAGGAACAAAGAACTAGGTGGAGTTAAATAGAATTATCAGAGATCCCAATATCATAGTGCTGGTCCGGGTCACACTACACAACCATAAAGTGTCCCCGGATCAGTCACACAAGCTCCATAATAGGCATATTTATCAAAAAGGAGAAAAGGAGGAGCATACAATCTAGGTATTATTTTATAAACACATATCTTTATTTAAATACAAAAAGATAAAATACAGGAACAATTCCATATAAAGTGCAATCCAGTCAAGCACGGGGGGGAGAACCATCCCCTGCAAATCCCATGCTGCATATAACGGTAGTAATCAGGGGGTAAAAAAAGGACCCCGTATAAACAAGTACTAGGAAGCCTCAACCCACATATATCTGAAGCGGTATTATGGCAGATAGTGGCACTAAGCTAAAGGTAATATATGGTGCATAATAAGGTAACAAGCACTGTGGCTAAGCCTATCTACAGGCATTATGACAGCCAGTGACACTTTGCCATAGATAATATATATAGCGCATAGTACACCATGGGTAACAGGTACTGTGGTCAAGCTCACCTACAAGGGATGCAAAGGAAGGGTCCCGCCGGAAAAGAAGAGCGCCCCAAAAAACCAATATAGCAAGCTGGACAGAAAATATAGCAAACAAAAGTAACACAAGCAAAACTTAGCTTATGCAAGGCAGACAGGCCACAAGAACGATCCAGGAGAAAGCAAGACCAATACTGGAACATTGACTGGAGGCCAGGAACAAAGAACTAGGTGGAGTTAAATAGAGCAGCACCTAACGACTTAACCTCGTCACCTGAGGAAGGAAACTCAGAAGCCGCAGCCCCACTCACATCCACCAGAGGAAGCTCATAGACAGAACCAGCCGAAGTACCACTCATGACCACAGGAGGGAGCTTGACCACAGAATTCACAACAGTGTATATGGACTTTTCAAAAGCTTTTGATACGATGCCACACAAAAGGTTGATACATAAAATGAGAATAATGGGGATAGGGGAAAATATGTGTAAGTGTGTTAACCCATTACTTGCCAAATTAGCCATTTTCATTTTTTTTTAATTTAATGACAGATTTTTAATGATTTGGGTCCTAATAAATCAGAAACATAATTTGCAAAAATTTTTCAAGTACGGATTTTTCAGAAAAGGGCATCCCAATATTCAATTAAAAATAACAATGACATGATTCCCTATTTTGTAAACATTCATTTTACAAACACAACACCAAAAATTGAACCCAATCATAAAAATTATAAAATCTTAGTTGCTAGAAGCTAAAGATTAGGCGTCCCAAAAAAAGGACATTGGTAGATAATGGGTTAAGAGCTTGCTCTGGGATAGGAAACAAAGGGTGGTTATTAATGGAGCACACTCGCACTGGGTCGCGGTTAGCAGTGGGGCACCACAGGGGTCAGTATTGGGCCCTCTTCTTTTTAACATATTTATTATAAACCTTGTAGGGGGCATACAGTGCAGAATTTCAATATTTGCAGATGACATCCAAATCTGCAGGGTAATCAATACAGAGGAGGACAATTTTATATTACAGGATGATTTATGTAAACTAGAAGCTTGGGCTGATAAATGGCAAATGAGCTTTAATGGGGATAAATGTAAGGTCATGCTTGGGCAGAAGTAATAAGATGTATAACTATGTGCTTAACTGTAAAACACTGGGCAAAACCGTCAATGAAAAAGACCTGCGTGTATGGGTGGATGACAAACTCACATTTAGTGGCCAGTGTCAGGCAGCTGCTACAAAGGCAAATAAAATAATGGGATGCCTTAAAAGAGGCATAGATGCTCATGAGGAGAATATAGTTTTACCTCTATTCAAGTCACTACTTCAACCACACTTAGAATACTGTGTACATTTCTGGTTTCCGGTGTATAATAAAGACATAGCTGAACTAGAGAGGGTGCAGAGAAGAGCGACCAAGGTTATTAGAGGACTGGAGGGTCTGCAATACCAAGATAGGTTATTAGACTTGGGGCTATTTAGTTTGGAAAAACGAAGGCTAAGGGGTGATCTTATTTTAATGTATAAATATATGAGGGGACAGTACAAAGACCTTTCTGATGATCTTATTAATCATAGACCTGAGACAGGGACAAGGGGCATCCTCTACGTTTGGAGGAAAGAAGTTTTAAGCATAATCACAGATGCGGATTCTTTACTGTAAGAGCAGTGAGACTATGGAACTCTCTGCCGTATGATGTTGTAATGAGTGATTCATTACTAAAATGTAAGAGTAGACTGGACGCCTTTCTTGAAAAGTATAATGTTACAGGTTATATATTGTAGAAGGGAAGTATCCCAAAATGTACATCTTTACATAGAGATGTGTATAGTGATATATAATTCCTCCTCCACATGTGCTCAATAGGCCCTCCTCCACCTTGCACCTTGTGCTAGTATCAGGATTGAGGTGATATACCTTTGCCAGTGGACAATAGACTTGTGACCTCATCCCCACACACCTGGGGCTGATCACACCTCTTCTTGGCTGGACATAAACGGGACAACACATGTGCTTGGAGCCCTCTTTTGCCTCACTGGCTTGCTGGGAAGATCATGGACATACATGGTGGATAAGTATACTCTGTATCCCCTTTTCTTACTAGGCCTAGTAACCTCTTAGGCCTTAGGGATAGTAAGCTATAGACTGGGAGGGCTGATATTGCATGTGTGATTTGGGTAATCGGGCAGTTAATTATGGGTTTTTATATTGTGGTGATACTGTTGGGATATCACTGTTTACTGGAGTGATATTACTGTATTAGAGTTGTAGTATCCGTATATTTGTATATATATTTATAGTCTCCAGCTTGGGTATAAATATATATGTATGTTATAGACTGCAGACTTATGTGTGTAATAAATATCCTTTATTGTTACACTGTTTTGTCTCAGATAGTATATAGTATAAGGAAAAGATAACGTTGCGGCATATTTAGTGAATATTAATTATTATTAGTCAAGTTTGGCATCAATAGTTAATATCGGACCTCAATAGAGGTGTAACGAGAGTTCCTCTTTTGGTAACTATAAGTTTAGTAATTTGTGGAGGAAAACCCATCCCTCAACAATGGCGAGCTACAGGCCCACTGTTTAGATTTTGCTTTTCATGTTTTGCTGTTTGAATTTCTGATCATTGTCTGTGAACTGATCAGGCCGGAGGGATGTGGACAGATTACATTGATACAGGGTGAACTGTTGTGTAATTCTGTGCGTTCAGAGCGCTGATAGTTCAGACGGGTGACGCAGATTTTCAATACAAGCTGTACATGGAACAAAATCGATAACAGACAACCCAGTCTTCTGATTTGTAATGTTTTTCTTTTTCCTTTGCTTGGTAATCTTTTAGAGTTTGGGGTGATCTTTACCAGTCCATTCTTCCAAAGAGTCATAGTCGTTCTCAAGGTTAAAGTCCAGCTGGTCAGGAAAAGGCATTCCAGGGATAAAAGGACCTTTTCAAGCAGCAGAGAAGGGACAAGGAGGACGACCAATATGGCTTCAGGAAGAGTGAGTATGGACTTATTAACCCTTAAAAGATTAGCAAAGCACAGTAAATTTTACCCAGTAACCCCCACTATACCCAAATCTGCAGAATTGCTGTGGTCTGCCCTATTGGAAAAAGCATGTGGGCATGACAGCATGTGCATAGAGAGACGGTCGGTCTTGAATAAATCAAGTAAACGACTACAAATGTTAGCCAAACTAATCCGTGTGTATGAGGAATCCCTGTATAATGCAGATTCCCCAAATTTCCACTGCCAGTGTTGTGTGACTAATGTGCAGAGAGTGTGTGCCTTACAGACACAACTGACAGAGAATGATCAGTATAATGTGGACAGAGAAAAGCAGATTGCCAGTCTTGAATCACAACTGCTCAAAATGAAAAATCATTGTGTTGATATGGAAGCACAGCTGACTCAGTCTGGGGCTGAGATCAAAGCTGTGAAGGACATGGCAGCAGCTAGTGATGCCATTATTAATCAGTGCAGTGTAGAGTTGGATACTAGTTCCCAACTGATTACTAGTCTGAAAAATATCATCAATGATTTTTCAAATGTGGTGGTGGCCTTCTCTTTATCTCTGAAAACAAGTTCAGATCCCCGAGCAATTTTGCCCTGTTCCTTCATACACCACAGCAACCTGCCCTGTGTCTCTGCCATTCCTGCCTGCCCTGTGTCTCTGCCGTTCCTGCCAGCCCTGTGTCTCTGCCGTGCCTGCCAGCCCGGTGTCTCTGCCGTGCCTGTCAGCCCTGTATCTCTGCCTGCCTTGTGCCTCAGCCGTGCCAGCCTACTCGTCTGAGTTTCATCCGTGCTAATCTGCTAGTCCTGCCTGATGCCAACACCTGTCCTAGTGTTCCTGTTCTCCAAGTGGGATCAGCAGCCACAGCCAGACAGCTGGCAGGTGCCTGCCGCACAAGCCTGACCTCACCATCAGAGGCTCCAGTGAAAACCAAGGCAACTGTCATAGTCACGCCCCTTCCAGGTTAGTCTGGTTCGTGACACAGTGGGGCCACATACCCACTTGGCTCACGCCCATCAGTCAGGGCATGAGCGTGACATATACAGTACAGACCAAAAGTTTGTACACACCTCATTTAAAATTTTTTCTGTATTTTCATGACTATGAAAATTGTACATTCACACTGAAGGCATCAAAACTATGAATTAACACATGTGGAATTATATACTTAACAAAAAAGTGTGAAACAACTGAAAATATGTCTTAGGCCTGTCCCACACGTCCAGATAATTCCGGTACCGGAAAAATCGGTACCGGAATTATCCGTGTCCGTGTGTCCGTGTGCTTACGTAGCACATCAGTGTGGCACACGTGCGGCAGCTGTGTGCCGCCCGTGTGCCGACTGAGGACCACACGGACCGGACCGTGCAGGAGACAGCGCTACAGTTAAGCGCTGTCCCCTGCATGCGGTGCTGAATCCGGTATTCATCCCTTCTTCCCAGCAGCGTTCGCTGGAGAGAAGGAATGAATAATCTTTTTTTTTCTTTCCCCTTAAAAATAAAGTTTGTGCGTCCCCTCCCGCCTCCCATCCCCTGTGCGCCCCCCTGTTATGACCTGGTGGTCAGGACAATAATGGACCTGGTGGTTAAGAGCACACAGAATGACCTGATAGTTACTGATAATAAAGGACGAGCTCTGGGACGTGGGAACTCTGCTGACCGCAATCCCTAAACCTATCAACCACACTAGAAATAGCCGTGGATTGCGCCTAACGCTCCCTATGCAACTCGGCACAGCCTAAGAAACTAGCTAGCCCTGAAGATAGGAAAATAAAGCCTACCTTGCCTCAGAGAAATTCCCCAAAGGAAAAGGCAGCCCCCCACATATAATGACTGTGAGTAAAGATGAAAATACAAACACAGAGATGAAATAGATTAAGCAAAGTGAGGCCCGACTTACTGAACAGACCGAGGATAGGAAAGGTTACTTTGCGGTCAGCACAAAAACCTACAAAAAGACCACGCAGAGGGCGCAAAAAGACCCTCCGCACCGACTCACGGTGCAGAGGCGCTCCCTCTGCGTCCCAGAGCTTCCAGCAAGCAAGACAACAAATTAAATAGCAAGCTGGACACAGAAAAATAGCAAACCAAAGAAATACAAGCTGGAACTTAGCTTCTGATAGGAAGACAGGTCACAAGAACGATCCAGGAGTGAACTAGACCAATACTGGAACATTGACAGGTGGCGTAAAGCAAAGATCTAAGTGGAGTTAAATAGAGCAGCAGCTAACGAATTAACCTCGTCACCTGTGAAAGGAAACTCAGAAACACCCACCAGAGGAAGTCCATGGACAGAACCAGCCGAAGTACCATTCATGACCACAGGAGGGAGCCCGACAACAGAATTCACAACACCCCCCCCCCCCCCCCCGCTTGCCAGGAAATACTCAAATACTCACCGACACCCAGCTCCAGCGATGTCTCCTCTGAGTGCCGGCAGCAAGCCGTGTGTGAGCGGTCACGTGGTCCCGCTCATTACAGTGAGGAATATGCGCATATGCCTCAATGTAATGAGCGGGACCACGTGTCCGCTCACACAGCACAGGCTGCCAGCGCTGAGAGGTGACATCGCTGGAGCTGGGTGTCGGTGAGTATTTCCTGGCAAGCGCCTGGGGGGGGGGGCGCACAGGGGATGGGAGGCGGGAGGGGACGCACAAACTATATTTTTAAGGGGAAAGAAAAAAAAAATAATTCATTCCTTCTCTCCAGCGAACGCTGCTGGGAAGAAGGGATGAATTCCGGCTTCAGCACCACACGCGGGGGGACAGTGCTTACAGTAGCGCTGTCTCCTGCACGGCACACGGACTGCACACGGACAGCATCCGTGTGCAGTACGTGTTTTACACGAACCCATTGACTTTAATGGGTCCGTGTGATCCGTGAGTTCCCACAAACACTGACATGTCTTCGTGTTTTTCAAACGGACACACGGTCCGTGAAAACACGCTGACATGTGCAGAGACACATTGATTTTAATGTGTCTACGTGAGTCAGTGTCTCCGGTACGTGAGGAAACTGTCACCTCACGTACCGGAGCCACTGACGTGTGAAACTGGCCTTATATTCTAGGTTCTTCAAAGTAGCCACCTTTTGCTTTGATGACTGCTTTGCACACTCTTGGCATTCTCTTGATGAGCTTCAAGAGGTAGTCACTGGGAATGGTTTTCACTTCACAGGTGTGCCCTGTCAGGTTAAATAAGTGGGATTTCTTGCCTTATAAATGGGGTTGAGACCATCAGTTGTCCTTATTTTTTTGCACCGTGCACCTTAGTTTGGTGTGTTTTCTTGAGTGGCTCCTGCTGTACCTTAATTGCAGGTTGCACACTGCACTTTGCACTTCACATTGCTGCATATGTGGACACATAGACATGCTATGCTAACATACACATAGGCTGACATATAAGGCATTTCCTGGTATTTGCCACTTTGCACATTACATATTGCAGTTTGCACATATTACTACTTGCACTTTATATTCATATGAGGGATTTTATTTTTTTTACATCATTTGACTATAGCAAAGCACTAGTATATGTTACACTGCATATATGATATAAATACTTTTCTATGCATGGTTGTTTTTTATATATTATTTTTTTTGCTAAATATACACTATAATAGGGAAGCACTACTCCTATATGTATATATATACAAACTGCGTCAGCCTCTACCATTTATTTTATATCCATTTTAAATATTCGTAACTTTTTTGTCCTGTTGTGCGCACAATTTGTTATATTCAACTTGCGAATCATATATAATAAAGGCATTTTATATCTACTTCCTGCTTGGTGGTTTTTCTGGGTATATCCGTATATTGGTTGTGTTTGCTTCCCCCCAATATAAGTGGTTTTCTCACACTTTTCTTCACAGAGCAACGATCACTGGTAAATGATATATAACATATTCACCCTAAATACTGTTGATTCTATTGAGTGATCATTGGTGAAGTGGTTGGTACATCTGTGTTTGCTCTTAATTAACTGTATATTGTATATAATAATGTGTTATTCATTGTTGTGCTACTGTAACAACCCTGCTGGCATCACTGCGTGGCCTCCCATCCCCCACCTGCTTTTCACACAAATTCACTCACTTCTCCGGTCCATGCTCTGAGTTCTCTCTGCTCCATGTGTGTGCCTCATGTCTACTGCTTGCTCTGTGCATGCTCTGTCTGTGTGCATAGAAGGGTGGCGCCGGCAACTCCTGTTTCTTATTGAGACTGTGTGCACTTTGCTAAGTTGTCCCCGGCCAATCGCCATGGTGCTTCCTGTACTTAAGACTTTCCCATCCATTGAAAAGTATAGAAAGCTAGCACTCAATCTGTAGAGTCCACGGTGCAAGTGAACGGGGTACTAGATCCCACAAGTCATATAGTTCAGAAAGGATCACTGCACACGTATAATGTAACTTTGCATATTTCAAAAGTTTATTAGATTTCCATCAATAGCAAAAGGTATCAGGCGAAAATTGACGTTTCGGCCAGCTTCGTGGCCTTGATCACAATTTCGCCTATTGAGATCTGTTGCTTATAAAGGAAGGACACAGAATAACTGATGAGTCGGGTACATGGGTGCTGTGGTAACCAGACTAATAAAATAGCGAATGCTTGCCACCGTACAGCCAGGCCTCTAAGTCCGGCTGGAAGGAAACCTGTGACTGTCCTGTATGTATAATCGGGGCCAAGGGTAAGGTAGTAACCTTCTAGGGTTTTCTTGGAATGACCCGGAGGAAACAAGAAAAACAATTGCGCTGTGTCATATATATGGTCGCGGGCCCAGATGAATGCAGGTTCACAATTGTAGTACTGAACTCCCCATTTACTGCGGTATATGGAACGTGGAGTAAGGTATAGCGTCCTCGTCCAGGTCCCCTCGTCCAGATACGGGGGGCAAGCGTTGGTGGTGAAGTGGAGCAGGCCGACACAAACCTGTGTCCCGGCGGTGAAGAGGCTTAGGACTTAGAGGCCTGGCTGTACGGTGGCAAGCATTCGCTATTTTATTAGTCTGGTTACCACAGCACCCATGTACCCGACTCATCAGTTATTCTGTGTCCTTCCTTTATAAGCAACAGATCTCAATAGGCGAAATTGTGATCAAGGCCACGAAGCTGGCCGAAACGTCAATTTTCGCCTGATACCTTTTGCTATTGATGGAAATCTAATAAACTTTTGAAATATGCAAAGTTACATTATACATGTGCAGTGATCCTTTCTGAACTTTCCCATCCATTGGGTGGTGCCTGTGCAACTTACTCCCTCAGTCAGTTCTTAGCTGCTGAGGTCCCAGGTCCTGTGTCTGTGACTCTTGTGTCCGCCACCAAGTGGGGCATTGTACCCTGGTCTGTGTCCTGTGTTTGCCACCCAGTGGGGCGTAGTACCCTGGCCTGTGTCCGCCACCCAGTGGGGCATTGTACCCTGTTCTGTGTCCTGTGTTTGCCACCCAGTGGGGCGTAGTACCCTGGCCTGTGTCTGCCAGCCAGTGAGGCGTCGTACCCTGGTTTGTGTCCGTGTCTCTGTGCCTTGTCCCGTTCCTGACTCTGTCTTAGTCTAGACCTGTTCCTGTGTCTGTTTATGTCCCTGTCTTGGTTTGCTTTCTCTGCCGTGCATACTCTGTATCTTGCTGTGCTCCTTGCTCTGCATTCTGTGACCTTGATCTGTACTCTGTGGTTTTGCTCTCAGCTCTGCACTCTTTGCTTTGCTCTGTACTCTGACTTTGCTCTGCTTCTCTTGCTCTGCACTTGGTGTCTTGCTTTGCTCTGCTCTCAGCTCTGCACTCAGTGTCTTGCTTTTCGCCGCTCTTGGCTCTGCACTCTGTGGTCCTTCTCTGCTCTGTGCTCTGCGGCTCCACTCAGCTCTTGCTCTGCGGCTCCGCTCCTTGCAGTTCTACCTGGCTCTGCATCCTTGCGGTTCTACCTGGCTCCGCTCCCTGCAGTTCTACCTTGCCACGCTCCTACGTCTCTTCTCTTGGCTCCACCTCCTGCGTTTCTGTACTTGGCTCTGCCTCCTGCTCTTGGCTCCGCCTCCTTCATTTCTGTACTTGACGCCGCCTTCTGCTCTTGGCTCCGCCTCCTGCGTTTCTGTACTTGACTCCGCCTCCTGCTCTTGGCTCCTCCTCCTGTGCTTCTGCTTTGCTCCGCTCCTTGCGGTCTTTTTCTACATGTTCTCAAATACCCTCCTGTCTGAACAGGTTCTTACCTGTTTAACATACCTGCCTGCATACCGGTCCCTATCGGTCCTTCCAGTGCACCAGCCGTACCTGCCTGCCTACCAGAGAGCCAGCCGTGCCCGCCTGCCTGCCAGTGTCTCTTTTGTACCCGTCCGCCTGTCTGTGTCCCAGCCGTGCCTGCCTGTCTGCCATACTGCCAGCCATGCCTGCTTGCTGTCTATGTTTTGTTTCCCCCGGTGGGATCAGCAGCCACAGCCAGACACCACCCTGGAGTGGTACCTGGTAGCTTCCTGCCGCACAAGCCTGACCTCACCATCAGAGGCTCTAGCGAATACCAAGGAAGCTACTTAGTTATGCCCTTTCCAGGGTATTCTGGTCTGTGTCACAGTGGTGCCACACCCCCGCACACCCACGCCAACCAGTCTGGGCGCGAGCGTGACAATTTGCACAGGCCATGGTCCCCGCTGAGTCCCGTGTACTTTCGCTCTCAGAGCAAGATGAACTCTCTTCTTGCCAGTTTTGGCCTCCGAGGAAAATGTTTACCCAGTCTGAAATCCAGTCCTTCACTGCTCCACCCACAATTGTCATCTCTAATGAGCTGTGTGATCGACTTCAAGCCTGCGCTCCTAATGATGAACTCGTCCCAGCAGATCCTCCATGCTATGATGGGGATCCAAAGCAATGTCGTGTGTTCTTGGAGTGGTGTTTGCGTTATTTCAAGTGGCATGCTCCCTATTTCGCCACAGACCAGGTTAAAGTAGGTTTCTTAATGACCTACCTAACAGGAGATGCTTTGATATGGCTCAACCCACTCTGGGAAGCAGGGGACCCCATCACCTCGAATCTGCCAGCCTTCCTGGTGGCCTTCTGTAAGGCCTTCAATAAGCCTAGTACAGCGTCTCCTGAAAAGTCTTCCCCTCCAAGCTCACAGAGACAGTCCAGACGAAAGAAACCTGTGGGTAAACTGTCACTTCCGTCCATGTCCGTCCAAGACTCAACTGTTCCACAACCTGCCAAAGCAGCCACCCCAGCAAGATCCAAGAGTTCTAATAAGAGGGGGCTGGCAAATCTGCAGCCTGAATCTTGTGCTGAGATTGAAATACAGTATCACTGTGGTTTTAAAGAACATTCTGATGGCCTTTGCCCTGTGAAGCCTGTACTCGAAAACCCTGGGCCAGTAGGAGAGGCTGCCCCTGGCGAGAGTACTTCCTCTCCATCAAAGTTAATGACTGTTTCTCTATCTTCTGGGAGCTTTGGTGTGTTTAAGCCACCTGTCATATGGGTTCGGTGTATGGTCTTCGTTCTACAGCTCCAGAACCCGGTGTGGGCATTGTTTGATAATGGCTGATCCCTGCTAAAGAGACTAGTCCTACAAGGACAAATACAGCTCCAAGTTGGAGCCTTATACATGAAGAAGTTTGCTTTCCGTATGCTGTCTGTTATGCCCATAGGTCATTCTGAGCCAAGGACTCTACCACCCGCTCTGGTCAAGAGTTCCAGTAAAGTGCTTTGTTTGAATTTACCCAGTCTTGAGAAGTGTCTGGGCCCCATGCGTCAAAGACAGTCAGCAGTGTCATCTACTTCTTCAGCTGGTTTGCTAATTGTCGAGTCAAGATGTAGTGACGACACCAAAGATGGGGAAGCGGTGACAATCTCTCCACACATCTCCAGCGACTATACCAGCAATCTGTTCCCAGGAACATCCCCGCCACTTGGACGATTTCTTCTGGATAACAGGCAGAAGATGGTTCCTATGTGGATACCTTCAGCGTCCTTGTGGCCGGTTGGTGAAACAGAAATTTACTCACCTCAGCTTCCCTCTGACCCGGTGGAGGTGACGTTCCCTTTACTTAACTCCAGTGTCTTTTCTTGTAAACAGTACCCAGGAACATCTGTTACTTGAAACATTTTTACTGGATAATGGGCAGAAGATGAACCCGGTGAGAGTTCCCTATGCTTCCGTGTGGCCGGCTGGTGAAGATTTCAAAACAAGTTTATTCACCTCAATTTTTCATCCCTACCGATCCTTCCAGTGCGCCAGCCGTACCTGCCTGCCTACCAGAGAGCCAGCCATGCCCACCTTGCCTGCCAGTGTCTCCTTTGCACCCATCCGCCTGCCTGTGTCCCAGCCGTGCCCGCCTGTCTGCCAGAGTGCCAGCCATGCCCGCTTGTCTGTTTATGTTTCGTTTCCCCCAGTGGGATCAGCAGCCACAGCCAGACACCAGCCTGGAGTGATACCTGGAAGCTTCTTGCCACACAAGTCTGACCTCACCATCAGAGGCTCCAGCGAATACCAAGGAAGCTACCTAGCTATGCCCCTTCCAGGGTAGTCTGGTCTGTGGCACAGTGGGGCCACACCCCCGAACGCACGCGCAAACCAGTCTGGGCATGAGCATGACTGTTACTGTGCAGTAAATTCCATATGGGTGCATATAGACACATTAGGTATAAATTCAGGAATACCTGTACATAGACATGCTCAGTAAGTGTGTTCATGTGAAGGTGTTCATGCATTTACAGCCAGTAGATAACTCCAACTGTACGTGGATCAATGATCTGCATGTGCATTATGGATGATTAGCAGCCATGCTATTTTAGCTTAGGTCTCTATATGCATTATGGAATTGTAATATATGTGTTTTGTGAGGATGGGGAAAATGAGTAAGGTTCTTTAGGCACAGGTTCCCTCAGCTTCTAAGCTATTTGCTACTTTAACCCTAGCAATAATAATAATAATTTTAATAATTTTAATTTATATAGCGCCAACGTATTCCGCAGCGCTTTACAAATTATAGAGGGGACTTGTACAGACAATAGACATTACAGCATAACAGAAATACAGTTCAAAACAGATACCAGGAGGAGTGAGGGCCCTGCTCGCAAGCTTACAAACTATGGGGAAAAGGGGAGACACGAGAGGTGGATGGTAACAATTGCTTTAGTTATTCGGACCAGCTATAGTGTAAGGCTCGGGTGTTCATGTAAAGCTGCATGAACCAGTATGTAGCAGTACAGACACAGAGGGCTAATACTATATAATAATAAAGTGTATGAGAACATGATGCGAGGAACCTTTTTTTTTTTTTTTTTTATTATAAATAGGCCACACAGGGATCGTTAGGTTAATGCATTGAGGCGGTAGGCCAGTCTGAACAAATGAGTTTTTAGGGTACGCTTAAAACTGTGGGGATTGGGGATTAATCGTATTAACCTAGGTAGTGCATTCCAAAGAATCGGCGCAGCACGTGTAAAGTCTTGGAGACGGGAGTGGGAGGTTCTGATTATTGAGGATGCTAACCTGAGGTCATTAGCGGAGCGGAGGGCACGGGTAGGGTGGTAGACTGATACCAGGGAGGAGATGTAGGGTGGTGCTGAGCCATGGAGTGCTTTGTGGATGAGGGTAGTAGTTTTGTACTGGATTCTGGAGTGGATGGGTAGCCAGTGTAATGACTGGCACAGGGTAGAGGCATCGCTGTAACGGTTGGTGAGGAATATGATCCTGGCTGCAGCATTCAGGACAGATTGGAGCGGGGAGAGTATTGCAAGAGGGAGGCCGATTAGTAGAGAGTTACAATAGTCCAGACGAGAATGAATAAGTGAAACAGTCAGAGTTTTTGCAGAGTCGAAAGTAAGAAAAGGGCGAATTCTAGAAATGTTTTTGAGATGCAGGTAAGAAGAGCGAGCCAGTGATCGGATGTGGGGGGTGAATGAAAGGTCAGAATCAAGGATGACCCCAAGGCAGCGGGCATGTTGCTTTGGAGTAATGGTGGAGCCGCACACGGAGATGGCAATGATAGCAATGGTGAAGTTCGTAAGGGATGGATTGAATGTCGGTTAGAAATAGACGGTGTTCTTCCCGCAATCAACTTAGGTATTGTGACATTACTCCCTACTCAAGAAATTCTGACCTGCCTAGTAAAGATCTGCGTATCTATTCATGGAGGAACCTCATCAACGATCTTCAATCAAGACTACAGGAGAACTGCCTGATGAAAGTCGTGTCTGATGCATGTCTGAGTCCAGTCGTTTCCAGTACCTGAGTCCAGTCGTTTCCAGTGCCTGAGTCCAGTCATTTCCAGTGCCAGAGTCAAGTCGTTTCCAGTGCCTGAGGCTGCGAGGCCCAGAAAAAAAAAAACTTGTACTTAACTCAATGCTTGTGAAAGGTTTATTTGTAGTACCAACAAACGTTTCAGTCCCAAGTTTGGGACCTTCATCAGTTACTACAGTGTGAAAAAAACATATATATACATAAAAAACATAAACAACAAAAGAAGGTGTAATACAATACGATATAGAAAAAAGTCAATTTGAGGCATGAAGGTCATAATGAGAGTTTAGAAAAGATGTAAGGATGCAGAATAAACCACTGTGGTGTCAAGGCACGGGTGACTGAGAATGGGGTGAATAAGGACAGGGGTGCTAATGGACTTTATACGAAGAGCTAATAATGATACACTGCGTCTGAGTGAAAATTGGGAATATAGTTACAAACCAAAGCTACTAAATAAGGCATGTGCCAGGTGATGTGAGTAGCCTGGGGAGTACATACCAGTTATAGGGTTAGGGCCAATAGGTAAATGAGCTGTAAGAAAATATGGTAAAATAAAATAAAATGAAGACCGAGCACTGTGACTGACGGTCCGTTGTTGTAGGGCCATTAGAGGGTGGCAGCACCGGTGAGTAACGGTTGTTAAATACCTTAAGCAGCCTGTGTTGCGTGTGTTCCTGGCCGAGACACGGTATCCACCGCTCGTCTATGGAAGCAGGAAACAGACCTGGGGCGGTCCACAGCTTCACAGAGATTGCAAGAAATGTGGTCACATGCTGGTGGGAGGGGAGGGGAGGTCCTGAAGTACTGGTAGAACGTAGGGGGCGCTACATTGGAGCCCATAGCTGTACCACGGATCTGCAAATAGAAGTCATCCTGGAACATGAAAAAGTACCCCCTCCTCAAACGGGGCCGAATAAATCCCACAAACGGATCCCATTTGTTCATTCATTTCATCCTTTCTCTTACATTTTGCACAAATCCATCCACAGACACTGGCATCTATTGTCCAGTGCCTATCGAGACATTCCTGAATTTAAAGAACCCTTTTCGCCCTGCTTCAAACGGGCCCCCAAATTGAAGGATTCACTAGTAAGAGCAGACTTAGGGCCAAAAAAAGTACCATCACGCCAACGGTTTCTCCAGAACCCTAAAACAGGGACATTCCCCTGTTTGCACTGTACACAGTGTAATAATGTCCTGAAGGGCACAGCCTTCCACCATCCATTCTCTGGAAAGAGCTTCAAAATCCCCGAATTTTTCACCTGTAAAACCTCTTGGGTTATCTATCTGATTAAATGCCCATGTGGCTTGTTATACGTAGGCGAGACCACGCAACCAATACGTGATCGGATCTCGAAACACAAGTCCACGATTCGCTGCAAAGACCTTCTTCTACCCATCCCATTCCACTTTGTCAATAGGGGGCATAACATCACCCACCTGAAATTTCAGGTCATTGAACATGTACCTTCCCCGAGACGTGGGGGCGACAGGATAACACTTCTTAAACATCGAGAAGCTTTTTGGATCCACACGTTGGAATCTCTTCATCCAAAAGGTTTAAATAGGGACTATGACCTAGCATCTTTCATATGAGGTTGTTCAATATTTTACTCAGATTCTCCATACTTCAGTAACATATGGGGTTCCTCGGCATTACGTGTATATTTGTACAAGCCTCCATTTGATATCTTGATATTATGACTTTATTTTGTGCCCTTATTTATATCCACTTTATACCTCATCTGCTTGTATCTCATATACCTCTCTCTTTTTACAGAGTCGTTTATACTGCATCAATGTCTCTCTGATGGATCTTGGGCACATCAGTCTCTTATTGGAACCACATCACTGGACTTAATCACTCTATCTGTATAACTCATCATCCATCCACCCTCTTTCTCTATGTTCTACCAGTACTTCAGGACCTCCCCTCCCACCAGCATGTGACCACATTTCTTACAATCTCTGTGAAGCTGTGGACTGCAAACACTTCGGCATTATGTGACACGCTCGGCCATACTGTTTCCGCTTATGTCTCTTGTTCTGGACACTTCACTCAAACGGACACAGGCACCGCCCCCGGTATTTAACAACCATTACTTACTGGCGCTGCCACCCTCTAATGGCCCTACAACGGCTGACCGTCACAATGCTCGGTATTCATTTTATTTTATTTTACCATATTTATTTTACCATATTTTCTTACAGTTCATTTACCTATTATCAGGACTTAGGAAGTAGACCCTCTGGGTCACGACTTCAGAGCCACCGAGGGCGAGTGAACCAGATGATGCCACCCCCTGTACAGGGAGTGTTAGGGACAGGCCCAAGGTGGGTGAAGCCGTGACTGCCAGAGCCAAAGGGATGACTGAAGATAGAACAAAGAGAGAACAGAAGATGGAGGGAAGACAGAGCTACTGAAGTGACAAGAATGGCGGAGGCACTGGACAGATAGAGGCAGCAAAAGACAAAGTACTGACCGGTAAGATGAAAGCACACGTTAGACGAAAATAACGGAGTCTCAGGACTGGCAGGCACGGCAGGAACACGGGACGGGCAGGAACGGCGGGAACACTGGACTGGCAGGAACGGCAGGAACAAAGGACTGGCAGGAACGGCAGGAACAAAGGACTGGAAGGCATGGCAGGAACACGAGACTGGTAGGCTAGGCAGGAACATGGGACTGGCAGGGTATGGCAGGACCACAGGACTGCAAGGAACGGCAGGAACACAGGACTGGAAGGCACGCCAGGAACACAGGACAGGCAGGGATGGCAAACAGAGACAGTCAGAGTCACAGCAAGGATGCACGGAACAGAGCCTAGGAACCTAAGGAGATGCTGGCATTAAACCAGCGAATGCAATAGACGCAAAGGCGTCTGAGCAGGGCAGGCGCTGAGAAGAAGTACCCGACGGGCGCCGCCATATTGGAGGCGGAGCTGCCGGGTCACGACCTCCCAGAAGCCCCTGTTGTGAATTCTGTGGTCAAGCTCCCTCCTGTGGTCATGAGTGGTACTTCGGCTGGTTCTGTCCATGAGCTTCCTTTGGTGGATGTGAGTGGGGCTGCGGCTTCTGAGTTTCCTTCCTCAGGTGACGAGGTTGGGTCGTTAGGTGCTGCTCTATTTAACTCCACTTAGTTCGTTGTTCCTGGCCTCCAGTCAATGTTCCAGTATTGGTCTTGCTCTCTCCTGGATCGTCTTGTGGCCTGTCTGCCCTGCATAAGCTAAGTTCTGCTTGTGTTACTTTTGTTTGCTATTTTTTCTGTCCAGCTTGCTATATTGGTTTGTCTTGCTTGCTGGAAGCTCTGGGACGCAGAGGAAGCACCTCCGTACCGTTAGTCGGTGCGGAGGGTCTTTTTGCGCCCTCTGCGTGGTTGTTTGTAGGTTTTTGTGCTGACCGCAAAGCTATCTTTCCTATCCTTGGTCTATTCAGTAAGTCGGGCCTCACTTTGCTAAAATCTATTTCATCTCTGTGTTTGTATTTTCATCTTTACTCACAGTCATTATATGTGGGGGCTGCCTTTTCCTTTGGGGAATTTCTCTGAGGCAAGGTAGGCTTATTTTTCTATCTTCAGGGCTAGCTAGTTTCTCAGGCTGTGCCCGAGGCGCCTAGGTCTGGTCAGGAGCGCTCCACGGCTACCTCTATTGTGGTGTGATAGGATTAGGGATTGCGGTCAGCAGAGTTCCCACATCTCAGAGCTCGTCCTATGTGTTTAGCAACTATCAGGTCATTTTCTGTGCTCGTATTCACCAGGTCCATTGTGGTTCTGAATCACCTGTTCATAACAGTACTGGAGGCCCAAAGTACTAATGCTTCTCAATAGAGGGAAAAGAGAAGTTCTGAGACCTTTTTTTTTTCTCTGCACTGTGTTTTGTCTTTCTTTTCCCCTAGACATCAGTGTGGTTCAGAACACAGGTGTAGACATGGACATTCAGGGTCTGTCCTCTTTGATGGATAATCTCGCTATAAGTGTACAGAACATTCAAGATTTGGTGGTTCAGAATCCTAGGTTAGAACCTAAAATTCCTATTCCTGAGTTATTTTCTGGAGATAGAGCTAAGTTTCTGAATTTCAAAAATAATTGTAAACTATTTCTGGCTTTGAAACCCCGCTCCTCTGGTGACCCAGTTCAACAAGTAAAGATCATTATTTCTTTATTACGTGGCGACCCTCAAGACTGGGCATTTTCCCTTGCGCCAGGAGATCCTGCATTATGTGATATTGATGCATTTTTTCTGGCGCTTGGGTTGCTTTATGATGAACCTAATTCAGTGGATCAGGCAGAGAAAATCTTGCTGGCTCTGTGTCAGGGTCAGGATGAGGTAGAGATATATTGTCAGAAGTTTAGGAAGTGGTCTGTGCTCACTCAATGGAATGAATGTGCTCTGGCAGCAATTTTCAGAAAGGGTCTCTCTGAAGCCCTTAAGGATGTCATGGTGGGATTTCCTATGCCTGCTGGTTTGAATGAGTCTATGTCTTTGGCCATTCAGATCGATCGACGCTTACGTGAGCGTAAAACTGTGCACCATTTGGCGGTATTATCTGAGCATAAACCTGAGCCTATGCAATGTAATAGGACTTTGACCAGAGCTGAATGGCTAGAACACAGACGTCGGAATGGGCTATGTTTTTACTGTGGTGATTCCACTCATGCTATCTCCGATTGTCCTAAGCGCACTAAGCGGTTCGCTAGCTCTGCCACCATTGGTACGGTACAGTCGAAATTTCTTTTGTCCGTTACTTTAATCTGCTCTTTGTCTTCCTATTCTGTCATGGCATTTGTGGATTCAGGCGCTGCCCTGAATTTGATGGACTTGGAGTTTGCTACGCGCTGTGGGTTTTTCTTGGAGCCCTTGCAGCATCCTATTCCATTGAGAGGAATTGATGCTACGCCTTTGGCCAAGAATAAGCCTCAGTATTGGACCCAACTGACCATGTGCATGGCTCCTGCGCATCAGGAGGATATTCGCTTTTTGGTGTTGCAGAATCTGCATGATGTGGTCGTGTTGGGGTTGCCATGGCTACAAGTCCATAACCCAGTATTGAATTGGAAATCTATGTCTATGTCCAGCTGGGGTTGTCAGGGGGTACATGGTGATGTTCCATTTCTGTCTATTTCATCATCCACCCCTTCTGAGGTCCCAGAGTTCTTGTCAGATTACCGGGATGTATTTGATGAGCCCAAGTCCAATGCCCTACCTCCGCATAGGGATTGTGATTGTGCTATCGATTTGATTCCTGGTAGTAAGTTTCCTAAAGGTCGACTGTTTAATTTGTCTGTACCTGAGCACGCCGCTATGCGGCGTTACATAAAGGAATCCTTGGAGAAGGGTCATATTCGCCCGTCGTCGTCGCCATTGGGGGCAGGGTTATTTTTTGTGGCCAAGAAGGATGGTTCGTTGAGACCTTGTATTGATTACCGCCTTCTAAATAAAATCACAGTCAAATTTCAGTACCCCTTGCCGCTGCTGTCTGATTTGTTTGCTCGGATTAAGGGGGCTAGTTGGTTCACCAAGATAGATCTTCGTGGTGCGTATAATCTTGTGCGTATTAAACAGGGCGATGAATGGAAAACAGCATTTAATACGCCCGTGGGCCATTTTGAGTACCTGGTTATGCCATTCGGACTTTCCAATGCTCCATCAGTATTTCAGTCCTTTATGCATGACATCTTCCGAGAGTACCTGGATAAATTCCTGATTGTATACTTGGATGATATTTTGGTCTTCTCGGATGATTGGGAGTCGCACGTGAAGCAGGTTAGAATGGTGTTCCAGGTCCTGCGTGCAAATTCTTTGTTTGTGAAGGGGTCTAAGTGTCTCTTTGGTGTTCAGAAGGTTTCATTTTTGGGTTTCATTTTTTCCCCTTCTACTATCGAGATGGACCCTGTTAAAGTTCAGGCCATTTATGATTGGACTCAGCCGACATCTCTGAAGAGTCTGCAAAAGTTCCTGGGCTTTGCTAATTTTTATCGTCGCTTCATCAATAATTTTTCTAGTATTGCTAAACCGTTGACTGATTTAACCAAGAAGGGTGCTGATGTGGTCAATTGGTCTTCTGCTGCTGTGGAAGCTTTTCAGGAGTTGAAGCGTCGTTTTTCTTCTGCCCCTGTGTTGTGCTAGCCAGATGTTTCGCTCCCGTTCCAGGTCGAGGTGGATGCTTCTGAAATTGGAGCAGGGGCTGTTTTGTCGCAAAGAAGTTCTGATGGCTCGGTGATGAAACCATGTGCCTTCTTTTCCAGGAAGTTTTCGCCTGCCGAGCGTAATTATGATGTTGGCAATCGAGAGTTGCTGGCCATGAAGTGGGCATTCGAGGAGTGGCGTCATTGGCTTGAAGGAGCTAAGCATCGCGTGGTGGTCTTGACTGATCACAAAAACTTGACTTATCTCGAGTCTGCCAAACGGTTGAATCCTAGACAGGCTCGTTGGTCGCTGTTTTTCTCCCGTTTTGACTTTGTGGTTTCGTACATTCCGGGCTCTAATAATGTGAAGGCGGATGCCCTGTCTAGGAGTTTTGTGCCCGACTCTCCGGGTGTTCCTGAGCCGGCGGGTATTCTCAAAGAGGGGGTAATTTTGTCTGCCATCTCCCTGATTTGCGGCGGTTGCTGCAAAAATTTCAGGCTAATAGACCTGACCGTTGCCCAACGGAGAAACTGTTTGTCCCTGATAAATGGACGAGTAGAGTTATCTCTGAGGTTCATTGTTCGGTGTTGGCTGGTCATCGTGGAATCTTTGGTACCAGAGATTTGGTGGCTAGATCCTTTTGGTGGCCGTCTCTGTCGCGGGATGTGCGTTCGTTTGTGCAGTCCTGTGGGATTTGTGCTCGGGCTAAGCCCTGCTGTTCTCGTGCCAGTGGGTTGCTTTTGCCCTTGCCGGTCCCGAAGAGGCCCTGGACACATATCTCTATGGATTTTATTTCGGATCTCCCCATCTCTCAAAAGATGTCGGTCATTTGGGTGGTTTGTGATCGCTTCTCTAAGATGGTCCATTTGGTACCCTTGTCTAAGTTGCCCTCCTCCTCTAATTTGGTGCCATTGTTTTTCCAGCATGTGGTTCGTTTACATGGCATTCCAGAGAACATCGTTTCTGACAGGGGTTCCCAGTTTGTTTCAAGGTTTTGGCGAGCCTTTTGTGCTAGGATGGGCATTGATTTGTCTTTTTCATCGGCTTTCCATCCTCAGACAAATGGCCAAACTGAACGAACCAATCAGACCTTGGAAACATATCTGAGATGTTTTGTTTCTGCTGACCAGGATGACTGGGTGTCCTTTTTGCCTTTGGCTGAGTTCGCCCTTAATAATCGGGCCAGTTCGGCTACTTTTGTTTCGCCGTTTTTCTGCAATTCTGGTTTCCATCCTCGTTTCTCTTCAGGGCAGGTTGAGTCTTCGGACTGTCCTGGTGTGGATACTGTGGTGGATAGGTTGCAGCAGATTTGGACTCATGTAGTGGACAATTTGACATTGTCCCAGGAGAAGGCTCAACGTTTCGCTAACCGCAGGCGCTGTGTGGGTCCCCGACTTCGTGTTGGGGATTTGGTTTGGTTGTCGTCTCGTTATATTCCTATGAAAGTTTCCTTTCCTAAGTTTAAGCCTTGTTTCATTGGTCTGCATAGGATTTCTGAGGTTCTTAATCCTGTGTCTTTTCGTTTGACCCTTCCAGCTTCTTTTTCCATCCATAATGTATTCCATAGGTCATTGTTGCGGAGATACGTGGCACCTGTGGTTCCATCCGTTGACCCTCCTGCCCCGGTCTTGGTTGAGGGGGAGTTGGAGTATATAGTGGAGAAGATTTTGGATTCTCGTATTTCGAGACGGAAACTCCAGTACCTGGTTAAGTGGAAGGGTTATGGTCAGGAAGATAATTCCTGGGTCTTTGCCTCTGATGTTCATGCTGCCGATCTGGTTCGTGCCTTTCATTTGGCTCATCCTGGTCGGCCTGGGGGCTCTGGTGAGGGTTCGGTGACCCCTCCTCAAGGGGGGGTACTGTTGTGAATTCTGTGGTCAAGCTCCCTCCTGTGGTCATGAGTGGTACTTCGGCTGGTTCTGTCCATGAGCTTCCTTTGGTGGATGTGAGTGGGGCTGCGGCTTCTGAGTTTCCTTCCTCAGGTGACGAGGTTGGGTCGTTAGGTGCTGCTCTATTTAACTCCACCTAGTTCTTTGTTCCTGGCCTCCAGTCAATGTTCCAGTATTGGTCTTGCTCTCTCCTGGATCGATTTGTGGCCTGTCTGCCCTGCATAAGCTAAGTTCTGCTTGTGTTACTTTTGTTTGCTATTTTTTCTGTCCAGCTTGCTATATTGGTTTGTCTTGCTTGCTGGAAGCTCTGGGACGCAGAGGAAGCACCTCCGTACCGTTAGTCGGTGCGGAGGGTCTTTTTGCGCCCTCTGCGTGGTTGTTTGTAGGTTTTTGTGCTGACCGCAAAGCTATCTTTCCTATCCTCGGTCTATTCAGTAAGTCGGGCCTCACTTTGCTAAAATCTATTTAATCTCTGTGTTTGTATTTTCATCTTTACTCACAGTCATTATATGTGGGGGCTGCCTTTTCCTTTGGAGAATTTCTCTGAGTCAAGGTAGGCTTATTTTTCTATCTTCAGGGCTAGCTAGTTTCTCAGGCTGTGCCCGAGGCGCCTAGGTCTGGTCAGGAGCGCTCCACGGCTACCTCTAGTGTGGTGTGATAGGATTAGGGATTGCGGTCAGCAGAGTTCCCATGTCTCAGAGCTCGTCCTATGTGTTTAGCAACTATCAGGTCATTTTCTGTGCTCGTATTCACCAGGTCCATTGTGGTTCTGAATCACCTGTTCATAACAAGCCCCATCGACGAAAGGAGAGCATCTGCACATGCACAGACCACAGAATGGATGAGCAGCGGAGAAGCTGGAAGACGGAGAGCAGGAAGGAGCATCGGGAGCGCACTGGCCGGACAGGTAAGTATGAGGAAGCGGCATAACAGTGCCCCCTCTCTTACCCCCCTCTCTTTAAAACTGGAAAGGAATCTTTTCAAGATTACAGGAGCATTGATATTCTCCAGGGGTTCCCAAGATCTTTCTTCGGGACCAAAGCCTTTCCAATCAATTAAGAAAAAAGTCTTACCCTTAACAAATTTCCTAGCGAGAATATCCTTAACCTCAAAAGAAGCATCGGAAGAAATAGGTAAATGAGAATGCGACGGAGCAGAATGAAAATGATTAAAAATTGCGGGTTTGAGGAGTGATACATGAAAAGAGTTAGGAATACGTAACAAGGTGGGCAACTTCAACTTGTAAGCTACATCATTAATTTGGCTAGAAATCTCAAAGGGACCGATGTAACGTGGACATAATTTTTGAGAGGGAATCTTGAGTCTAATGTAGCGAGAGGATAACCAGACCTTGTCGCCCGGACAATACGGAGGAACATCTAAACGTCTTTTGTCAGCATACTTTTTCATTCTGCAACTAGCCCTCTGAAGCGCCTCCTTAGTCTCCTGCCAAATTTTGGAGAATTCCAAAGACAAGGAATCTGCCGCCGGTACACCTGAGGTGGGGGAAACAGGGAGAGGAATGCCGGGATGTTGCCCAAAAACAATAAAAAAAGGAGATTTAGGCGAAGATTCACTAATATGGTTATTATAAGCTAATTCAGCCCAAGGAAGAAGAGACACCCAGTCATCATGATGAGCATTTGTAAAATGACGAAGATAAGATGTGAGAATTTGATTCACACACTCCACTTGACCATTGGACTGGGGATGGTATGCAGAAGAAAAATCTGACGTTACCTTCATAAGTCCACAAAGAGATCTCTCAAAACGAGAGGTAAACTGAACTCCACGGTCGGACACGATATGCTGAGGGAATCCATGAAGTCGGAATACTTAATGTAAAAATATCTTAGCTAGATCAGGAGCTGAAGGTAAACCAGGTAGAGAGATGAAGTGGGCCATTTTGGAAAATCTATCCACCACCACCAAAATTACAGTGCAATTAGAAGATTTCAGTAAATCAGTGATGGAATCCATTGCAATATGACTCCAGGGACCCGTGGGAACTGGAAGTGGATGCAGAGGTCCAGAAGGAAGCTGTCTAGGAACTTTGTTCCTATCACAAAAGGAACAAGAGGCAACAAAATCCAGGACATCCTGGTGAAGCGAAGGCCACCAGTAATGGCGAGAAATCAGGGTGAGAGTTTTCTTGCCCCCAACATGTGCAGCGAACCGGGAAGAATGACCCCAACGTAAAACTTTCATTTTGTCACGAGTTGACACAAAAGTTTTTCCCGGGGGTGTAGTGTTTACCTTCAGAGGACCACTCCTCCAGGGCCAATTTTATGGCCAATAATTCCTTGTCAGCAATGGAATAGTTTCGCTCCAGAGGAGAGAACGCCTTAGAGAAAAACCCACAGGTGACTAATCGACCAGAGTTAGATCTTTCAAGTAGGACCGCTCCAGCTCCAATAGAGGATGCATCAACTTCAATGATAAACGATTTGTTGGAATCTGGTTGATGGAGCACTGGTACTCTTGCTTCAGAGTTTGGAAAGCAGCTTCGGCCTCTGGAGGCCAGAGATTGGAGTTTGCTCCCTTGCGGACCAGAGCAGAAATTGGTTTGATCAAAGAGGAGAAATGAGAGATAAACTGTCTATAGTAGTTGGCGAAGCCAAGGAATCGCCAATAGCCTTCTCTCCCGAAGGACATGGCCAATTTAGAACGGCTGACACTTTCTCAGGATCCATCTTCAGACCATCCTCAGAGACAATATAACCCAGGAAGGGTACTGAGGACTGTTCAAAGACACATTTCTCAATCTTCGCGAAGAGATGATTTTGTCTTAAACGTAGTAAGACCTGACGAACATCACATCGATGAGTGGATAAATCTGGAGAAAAGACGAGGATGTCATCCAAGTAGACCACAACACTGGTATAAAGGCAATCTCGAAAGATATCGTTGACGAACTCTTGGAACACAGCAGGAGCATTACAAAATCCAAAAGGCATTACCAAAGACTCGTAGTGACCGTCCCGAGTGTTGAATGCGGTTTTCCACTCGTCCCCCGCACGGATTCGAATCAAGTTGTAGGCTCCCCCGGAGGTCTAGCTTGGTAAAAATTCGTGCTCCCCTCAGGCAGTCGAAGAGTCCTGAAATTAGAGGCAATGGGTATTTATTCTTCACAGTGATGTTATTTAACCCTCTGTAGTCAATACAAGGATGAAGGGTACCATCCTTCTTTTTCACAAAAAAGAAACCTGCCCCAGCTGGAGACAAAGATTTTCGAATAAAACCTTTGGTAAGGTTCTCTTGAATATAGTCCAACATAGCTTGGGTTTCTGCAGGCAAGAGAGGATAAATTCTTCCTTTAGGGGGAGTGGTACCAGGTACAAGGTCTACAGGACAGTCGTAGGGTCGATGTGGCAGAAGAGTATCTGCCTCCTTTTTGTCAAAAACATCCGCAAAAGAAGCATAAACTGAGGGCAACCCGGAAGGTATGGGGAAGGGACAGGGGACGAGTCCGAAAGGAATCCCCCAGCGAAGAATGTTGCCCCTATGCCAATCTAAGAAGGGTTCGTGGATCTGTAACCATGGAAGACCGAGAAGAATGGGATGAGAGATGTTGGCTAAAACAAAAAATGAGATTCTCTCCCTGTGAAGAGCCCCTACCTGAAGCTCAACTAACTGAGTTACTTGAGTGACAGTCTCTTGCAGAGGTCTCCCGTCTACGGAAGAGAGGAAAAGATGATTCTCTAAAGATCTAACAGGGACAGAAAACTTAATAACCTCCTCCAACCTAATAGAATTTCCCGCTGCACCAGAGTCCACATAAGCCTCAAGAGAAATATGCTTATCATGAATGTGCAACAGAACTGGTAGAGTGAGGGGTAGAGAGGTTTCACATGCACCTAGGTAGGCCTCTCTTACCTGACCTAGGTGGAGGAATTTTTCCGGACGATCGGGGCGGAATCAGAGAAGATGAGAGGAGCCTCCACAGTAAAAACAGAGACCTTGGGTGCATCTCTCCCTCCGACATTGTTCGGAGAGTTTAAGACGATCCACTTGCTTCGGCTCTGGAGCAGGAACCGAAGCAGGGACTCTGGACCATGGACTGAGAGGTCTACAAGCAGGCATAGCAGGATGAGGAAATTTCTTTTCCCGAGCTCACTCCTGAAAGCGAAGGTCTATGCGAGTAGCCAAAGCAATTAAATCCTCCAAATTAGTTGGAGTATCTCGACCTGCTAATTCATCTTTAATACGGCTAGAAAGCCCTCACCAGAAAGCCCCTACTAACGCCTCATTATTCCAACCCAAGTCAGAAGACAAGGTTCGAAACTGGATCGCGTATTGCCCAACAGTTAAAGGCCCCTGCAGTAAATTAAACAAAGCCTCAGTGGTTGAGGCCAAGCGACCCGGTTCATCAAAGACCCGACGAAAGGTCTCTAAAAATGGAGTGAGCTGAAGAACCACTGGATCATCCCGCTCCCAAAGAGGATTAACCCATGCTAAAGTATCTCCCTCCAAGTGAGAAACAGCAGGGCTGGGAAGAAGTACCCGACGGGCGCCGCCATTTTGGAGGCGGAGCCGCCGGGTCACGACCTCCAGGAAGCCCAAGCGACGAAAGGAGCGCGTCTGCGCATGCGCGGACCGCGGAATGGACGAGCGCTGGAGAAGCTGGAAGACGGAGAGCAGGAAGGAGCATCGGGAGTGCGCCGGCCAGACAGGTAAGTATGAGGAAGCGGCGTAACACCTATTGGCCCTAACCCTATAACTGGTATGTACTCCTCAGGCTACTCACATCACCTGACACATGCCTTATTTAGTAAGCTCTGGTTTGTAACTATATTCCCAATTTTCACTCAGACGCAGTCTATCATTATTGGCTCTTTGTATAAAGTCCATTAGTACGGTACGTTCTTATTCACCCCATTCTCAGTCACCCGTGCCTTGACACCACAGTGGTTTATTTTGTATCCTTACATCTTTTCTAAACTCTCATTATGACCTTCATGCCTCAAATTGACTTTTTTCTATTTCGTATTGTATTATACCTTCTTTTGTTGTTTATGTTTTTTATGTATATATAGATATATATATATATATATATATATATATATATATATATATATGTTTTTTTCACACTGTAGTAACTGATGAAGGTCCCTAACTTGGGACTGAAACGTTTGTTGGTACTACAAATAAACCTTTCACAAGCATTAAGTTGAGTGCCAGGTTCTTCAGTCTATTATCACATGGTGTGGGAACCTACCTGAGCACCACCATTAGTAGTGCACACATATTTATCTTATGTAAAAAAAAACCTTGTGACATCCAGCAGTCTCATCATGCCAGACATACTCAAAATCCTGCTGAATCAAGCTATAGGAGAGTAACGTGAAGTCTGGCAAGGTGACGGGTGCAAACAGGATGATGGGAACTGACCTATGGACTGTGAGGGTGAAGCCATTCCAGAGTCTGACAAGTCACAACTGGAGAAAGATGGCATTGGGATAGGCCGATACCTAAAGATTGACAATTAAAGACCAGAACAGAGACTGAAGACTGCAATAAGACTCCAAGAAAGAAGAAGGTGTACTCTGTGGATAGAGATGTGGGTTACGGTGAACGGCAGGGAAGAGCTGACAGCCATGTGTATGATGTCTAGGTACCTAAGTGCAGAATTATACTTCATTCCATCCTGAACTGTCACTAGTTATAAATGGGGTTGAGTAGGCAAATAAATCCCAGCACAACACTTCTCTCAAATTTCATTGTCATGTTCTCGACAACAGGGGGATTGTAGAAGGGATGTACCCCAAAATGTACATCTTTACATAGAGATGTGTATAGTGATATATAAGTCCTCCACATGTGTTCAGTATCCCCTCCTCCACCTTGCACATGTGCTGGTATCTGGATTGAGGGGATGTACCTTTGCCAGTGGACAATAGACTTGTGATCTCATCCCCACACATCTGGGGCTGAACACACCTCTTCTTGGCTGGACATAAAAGGGACAACACATGTGCTTGGAGCCCTCTTTTGCCTCTCTGGCTTGCTGGGAAGATCATGGACATACATGGTGGATAAGTATACTCTGTATCCCCTTTTCTTACTAGGCCCAGTAACCTCTTAGGCCTTAGGGTTAGTAAGCTATAGATTGGGAGGGCTGATATTGCATGTGTGATTTGGGTAATCGGGCAGTTAATTGTGGGTTTTTATATTGTGGTGATATTGTTGTGATATTACTGGACATTATGGGTTATTACTGTGTGATACTGTTGGTATATCACTGTATACTGGAGTGATATTACTGTATTAGAGTTGTAGTATCCATATATTTGTATATATATATATATATATATATATATATATATTTATAGTCGCCAGCCTGGGTATAAATATATATGTATGTTATAAACTGCAGACTTATGTGTGTGTAATAAATATCCTTTATTGTTACACTGTTTTGTCTCAGTTAGTATAAGGAAACGATAACGTTGCGGCATATTTAGTGGATATTAATTATTATTAGTCAAGTTTGGCATCAATAGTTAATATCGGACCTCAATAGAAGTGTTAGGAGAGTTCCTCTTTTGGTAACTATAAGTTTAGTAATTTGTGGAGGAAAACCCGTCCCTCTACATATATACTAGATTCCTTGATAGGGCATTGATCCAGGGAACTAGTCTGATTGCCGTATGTGGAGTCGAGAAGCAATTTTTTTCCCCAATGTGGAGCTTATTCTTTGCCACATGTTTTTCTTTTTGCCTTCCTCTGGATCAACATGTTAGGGCATGTTAGGTTAGGCTATGGGTTGAACTAGATGGACTTAAAGTCTTCCTTCAACCTTAATAACTATGTTACTAAGTAAAAGATCATCAAAGAAAACACTCAACACAGAAAAAGCCTTGCATACTTAGCTGAAGCTACATCTGGCAGAGGTCTAGAACTAACAACCCAGCTAAGTAGCAGGGCAATCACCTGGGATAATGAACACCTGGAAACAGCCAAGCATCTCCTAGTCTCAGGTTGGACAGCTGAGCTGTCAATCAAAACACTGACAGCTCAGCACACCCTTGTGCAATAGGGCAATTAAATTGTATAATAGTCCAAACTGCCTTGTGTAGAGTGTGCTGGATGCAACAGTGCCACCCCTTCAACAGATATCCTCAAGATCTGAATTAGGGGAGGACAGAACACATAAGTGCTCTTTTTCCATTTTTTTTTTTTTACATTAATGGGATCCCTTTGACTTGGCTGGTAATCCTGACAATCTGCTGATATCCTCATGCTGGGAATATCCAATAGCTTTGCATGAACTGGAGCTATTATACAAACATCTCACCCTACATTGCACAAGTTTTACATTTATGATTTTTCACAGCACAGGCGATTCGCTGCCCAACAGCTGTCACTGCATGACATGGAGATCAAATGCCTGATATATGCAGATTACTGGCTTATCTTTTCTCTTAAGGCAAAAGCTTGAAAGCAGAAACTAAACCTTCAATGCATGTAATAATCACCTAACGTGACTAAAAAAACATCCCCAAAAGCTTAAAACTGTAAAAATGCTGCACACTAAAAGCCCTTTTACATGGGCTGATAATCGTCTGATAGAATTTTCATAAAAATACTAGTGCCAGATTATTGGCCTATGTAAAGCATCAAAATAATTGTTTACTGCTGAAAGTTAATAAACTGCATGATGACCAATTGTATTAATGATACAGTTAGCATAGAGATGATAGACGTTTCATATGCACAGAAAATGTTAATGCATAATGGCAGCTTTACACAATGTTGTATCATGGTACATTGCTGTAGTGGTGAACATGTAGCCTATATAGCCTGATTAGCTGCATATGGTCCTAAAAGGGCAGGGGCCAACTTTGCTGATAACCATTAAAACACGTGTTACTCCTCCTCACAGTCTTCACTGACCTCTCATAGATTACACTGGAATCATACCTTTCACAAGTGTCCTGGAAGGTTATTGGGGACTCACAAGATGTATTTATGCACAGGGGCCCTAAGTAGGGTTGAGCGAAACGGATCGTTCATTTTCATAAGTCGCCGACTTTTGGCAAAGTCGGGTTTCATGAAACCCGACCCGATCCCTGTGTGGGCTCGGCCATGCGGTACGCGACTTTCGCGCGAAAGTCGCGTTTCAATGACGCGAAAAGCGCCATTTCTCAGCCAATGAAGGTGGACGCAGAGTGTGGGCAGCGTGATGACATAGGTCTCAGTCCCCACCATCTTAGAGAAGGGCATTGCAGTGATTGGCTTGCTGTCTGCGGCATCACAGGGGCTATAAAGGGGCGTTCCCGCCGACCGCCATCTTACTGCTGCTGATCTGAGCATAGGGAGAGGTTGCTGCCGCTTCGTCAGAAGCAGGGATAGCGTTAGGCAGGGTCCATTAACCCCCAAACCTCTTGTGCTGTAGCGATTTCCACTGTCCAACACCACCTTTTGTTAGCAGGGACAGTGGAGGCTACATTTATTTTCCTCAGCGCTGTAGCTCATTGAGCTGCCCTAGAAGGCTCCCTGATAGCTGCATTGCTGTGTGTACGCCGCTGTGCAAACCAACTGCTTTTTTCAAAGCACAAATCCTGTTGTTCCTTCCTTTCTGCATAGCTTTCTTGTTTGTTTGTCCACACTTTTGATTTAATTTGTGCAGCAGTCCACTCCTTGTTATTGCTGCCTGCCATACATTGCTGAGATTACTGCAGGGAGATAGTAATTGTAGGACAGTCCCTTTTTTTTTTTTTTTTTTTCTCGCTACATCTCTTCAAGCCACTTTCTGCCACAGAAAATATACTCTAATAGAGTGGCCCATATTTATTCACTAGTCTCCCTGAATAAAAAAAAAGGGTGCAGATTAAAATTGGCAAATCTGCATCAGTGGCAGTCCTGTGTGTGGCATCTGTGTGTCATTTTCTGGCACAGAAAACATACAGTCTAACAGTGGGCCTGATTTCTTGCCAATTCTCCCAGAAAAAAAATAAAATAGTGGGATATTAATATTGGCATTTGTGCTTCAGTGCCAGTCGTGTGTGCCATCTCTTTCAAATTGTGGGGCACAGAAAGCCTAGTGTCTAATACTGTTTTTTTTTGTTTTTAAATTCTCCCTGAAAAAAAATAAATAGTGGGAGATTAATATTGGCATTTGTGCTTCAGTGCCAGTTGTGTGTGCCATCTCTCTCAAATTGTGGGGCACAGAAAGCCTAGTGTCTAATACTGTTTTTTTTTGTGGTTTTTAAATTCTCCCTGAAAAAAAATAAATAGTGGGAGATTAATATTGGCATTTGTGCTTCTGTGCCAGTCGTGTGTGCCATCTCTCTCAAATTGTGGGGCACAGAAAGCCTAGTGTCTAATACTGTTTTTTGTTTTGTTTTTAAATTCTCCCTGAAAAAAAAAAATAGTGGGAGATTAATATTGGCATTTGTGCTTCAGTGCCAGTCGTGTGTGCCATCTCTCTCAAATTGTGGGGCACAGAAAGCCTAGTATCTAATACTGTTTTTTTTTTTTAAATTCTCCCTGAAAAAAAATAAATAGTGGGAGATTAATATTAGCATTTGTGCTTCAGTGCCAGTCGTGTGTGCCATCTCTCTCAAATTGTGGGGCACAGAAAGCCTAGTGTCTAATACTGTTTTTTTTGTGGTTTTTAAATTCTCCCTGAAAAAAAATAAATAGTGGGAGATTAATATTGGCATTTGTGCTTCAGTGCCAGTCATGTGTGCCATCTCTCTCAAATTGTGGGGCACAGAAAGCCTAGTGTCTAATACTGTTTTTTTTTGTTTTTAAATTCTCCCTGAAAAAAAAATTGTGGGAGATTAATATTGGCATTTGTGCTTCAGTGCCAGTTGTGTGTGCCATCTCTCTCAAATTGTGGGGCACAGAAAGCCTAGTGTCTAATACTGTTTTTTTTTGTTTTTAAATTCTCCATGAAAAAAAAATAAATAGTGGGAGATTAATATTGGCATTTGTGCTTCAGTGCCAGTCGTGTGTGCCATCTCTCTCAAATTGTGGGGCACAGAAAGCCTAGTGTCTAATACTGTTTTTTTGTTTGTTTTTAAATTCTCCCTGAAAAAAAATAAATAGTGGGAGATTAATATTGGCATTTGTGCTTGAGTGCCAGTCGTGAGTGCCATCTCTCTCAAATTGTGGGGCACAGAAAGCCTAGTGTCTAATACTGTTTTTTTTTGTTTTTAAATTCTCCCTGAAAAAAAAAAATAGTGGGAGATTAATATTGGCATTTGTGCTTCAGTGCCAGTCGTGTGTGCCATCTCTCTCAAATTGTGGGGCACAGAAAGCCTAGTGTCTAATACTGTTTTTTTTTTGTTTTTAAATTCTCCCTGAAAAAAAAAAAATAGTGGGAGATTAATATTGGCATTTGTGCTTCAGTGCCAGTCGTGTGTGCCATCTCTCTCAAATTGTGGGCCACAGAAAGCCTAGTGTCTAATACTGTTTTTTTTTTTTTTTTAAATTCTCCCTGAAAAAAAAAAATAGTGGGAGATTAATATTGGCATTTGTGCTTCAGTGCCAGTCGTGTATGCCATCTCTCTCAAATTGTGGGGCACAGAAAGCCTAGTGTCTAATACTGTTTTTTTTTTTTTTTTTAAATTCTCCCTGAAAAAAAAAATAGTGGGAGATTAATATTGGCATTTGTTCTTCCGTGCCAGTCGTGTGTGCCATCTCTCTCAAATTGTGGGGCACAGAAAGCCTAGTGTCTAATACTATTTTTTTTTTTTTTTTTTAAATTCTCCCTGAAAAAAAATAAATAGTGGTAGATTAATATTGGCATTTGTGTTTCAGTGCCAGTCGTGTGTGCCATCTCTCTCAAATTGTGGGGCACAGAAAGCCTAGTGTCTATATTATTGTTTTTTTGTTTTGTTTTTAAATTCTCCCTGAAGAAAAAAAAATTAGTGGGAGATTAATATTGGCATTTGTGCTTGAGTGACAGTCCTGCGTGTGTGGCATCTCTCTCATTTTGTGCCACAGAAAACCTAGTGTGTAACATTGTGCCTGATTTTCCTTGCAGTCTCACCCACCTATAAAGGGATATCTAAATCCTACAGAAGTTTGAGTTCACCTTGTAAGTTGCTTTACAGTAACAAATACCGTTACTTTGGTTACGTTTTGCAAACAATGAGGAAGTCTGGTGGAAGAGGTCGTGGCCTTGGGCGGTCATTGCCAGCTGGTAATGATGGTAGTGGTGGTGGAGCATCAGGTGGTCGTGGGAAAAGCAATATAGCACCTAAGTCTCGAGTTGTGGAGCCAGGTTCGTTGTCTGGCTACACAAGGCCTTGAACGCTCCCTTTTCTTGGAGTAGGAAAACCCCTTTTAAAGCCGGAGCAGCAAGAGCAAGTTTTGGATTTCCTTGCTGACTCAGCCTCCAGCTCTTTTGCCTCCTCTTCTGAAACTGGTAAATGTAAAAGCAGCGCGTCGTTAGTGGATGTTCACGGTCAGGGACGAGTCGCTTCCTTGACCTCTTCAGCAAAAACAACAACAGAGAAGGATGCGTCAGGCGACACAACAGGTTACTCCATGGAGCTCTTTACACATACCGTTCCTGGGTTAGAAAGTGAAACAGTTAACAGGCCATGCCCATTACAAGTTGAATCGGACATGGAGTGCACAGATGCACAGCCACAGCCAGATTACTATGCTGTTCCTTTGACTCAGACCACAACATTGCCCTCGCAGTGTACTGATCCAGAATCAGACCCTGATGAGACTATGGTGCACCATCACGAACGCTATACCACCGGCTTACACGGTGACACAGACGAAGTTGCACACGAGATAGAAGAGGAGGTCATAGATGACCCAGTTGTTGACCCCGATTGGCAGCCATTGGGGGAACAGGGTGCAGGCGGCAGTAGTTCTGAAGCGGAGGAAGAGGGGCCACAGCAGGCATCAACATCGCAACAGGTTCCATCTGCCGGGCCCGTATCTGGCCCAAAACGCGTGGCAAAGCCAAAACCAGTTGGAGGACAGCGTGGCCATCTGGTTAAAGAAGCTCAGTCTGCAATACCTGAAAAGGTATCCGATGGTAGAAAGAGTGCAGTCTGGCATTTTTTTAAACAACATCCAAATGATCAGCGCAAAGTCATCTGTCAAAAATGTTCAACTACCTTAAACAGAGGTCAGAATCTGAAAAGTCTAAATACAAGTTGCATGCATAGACATTTAACCACCATGCATTTGCAAGCCTGGACTAACTACCAAACGTCCCTTAAGGTTGTAGCACCCTCGGCCAATGAAGCTAGTCAGCAACGCTACATCCCTTCCGTCACTGTAAGGCCACCATTTCCCGCATCACCTGCAGTATCTGTGCAGGTTTCGTTGCCAGGCCAAAGCAGTCAGGGTCAGGGAATCACCAGTTTCGTAGTAGGAAACACTGCATGTAGGGCACCAGCAAGAATACCGTCTCCAACCGTCTCTCAGTCTGCCATGTCCACCTGCACCCCCGCTAGTTCCACGATCTCCAGCTCTCCAGTCCAGCTCACCCTACATGAGACTCTCGTTAGAAAAAGGAAGTACTCATCCTCGCATCCGCGTACACAGGGTTTGAACGCCCACATTGCTAGACTAATCTCGTTAGAGATGATGCCCTACCGGTTAGTTGAAAGTGAAGCTTTCAAAGCCCTGATGGACTACGCTGTACCACGCACCGAGCTACCCAGTCGACACTTCTTTTCGAGAAAAGCCATCCCAGCCCTCCACCAGCATGTTAAAGAGCGCATCGTCCATGCACTCAGGCAATCTGTGAGTACAAAGGTGCACCTGACAACAGATGCATGGACCAGTAGGCATGGCCAGGGACGTTACGTGTCCATCACGGCACACTGGGTGGATGTGGTGGATGCAGGGTCCACAGGGGACAGCAATATTGGGACAGTTCTGCCTAGCACACGGTCTAGGAAACAGTTGGCTGTAGCCGTTCGCCCCCCCTCCTCCTCGTCCTCCTGCAGAAGCGAGAGCTCGTCCACAGACCGCAGTCGCACTACCACTCCATAAGCAGCTGCCACTGTTGCACACCAGGTGTCCCATTATGGGGCAGCTACTGGCAAGCGTCAGCAGGCTGTATTGGCAATGAAGTGTTTGGGCGACAACAGACACACCGCGGAAGTTCTGTCCGAGTTCTTGCAGAAAGAAACGCAGTCATGGCTGGGCACTGTAGATCTTGAGGCAGGCAAGGTAGTGAGTGATAACGGAAGGAATTTCATGGCTGCCATCGCCCTTTCCCAACTGAAACACATTCCTCAAAGTGCGCAGACTTTGCTCGCATATCCGCCGTTCGCCCGTACACTCCAGCCGTATGCAGAACTATCAGCGGTCTTTGAACCTTCCCCAGCATCGCCTAATCATCGACGTTGCAACAAGATGGAACTCAACACTGCACATGCTTCAGAGACTGTGCGAACAGAGGCGTGCTGTTATGTATTTGTGGGAGGATACACATACACGGGCAGGCAGTTGGATGGCAGACATGGAGTTGTCAGGTGTGCAGTGGTCGAAGGTACAAGACATGTGTCAAGTCCTTCAGTGTTTTGAGGAATGCACACGGCTGGTTAGTGCTGACAACGCCATAATAAGCATAAGCATCCCCCTAATGCGTCTGCTGATGCAAAGTTTGACGCACATAAAGGAGCAGGCGTCTGCAGCAGAGGAAGAGGAAAGCCTTGATGACAGTCAGCCATTGTCTGGTCAGGGCAGTGTACAGGATGAGGTAGCGGGCGAACAGGAGGAGGAGGAAGAGGAGGATGATGGGGATGAGTATTTTTTTAATGAGGAAGCTTCTCCGGGGCCAATGGAAATTGGTGGCGTGGCAGGGCCGGGTTCAGGTTTTTTGAGGGACACAAGTGACGTAGATTTGCCTGTAACTGCCCCTCAACCCAGCACAACCACAGATTTGACAACTGGAACTTTGGCCCACATGGCGGATTATGCCTTACGTATCCTCAACTGTTAGGGCAGTGAGAATCTGGAATTGCTTGCCTGAGGAGGTGGTGATGGCGAACTCAGTCGAGGGGTTCAAGAGAGGCCTGGATGTCTTCCTGGAGCAGAACAATATTGTATCATACAATTAGGTTCTGTAGAAGGACGTAGATCTGGGGATTTATTATGATGGAATATAGGCTGAACTGGATGGACAAATGTCTTTTTTCGGCCTTACTAACTATGTTACTATGTTATGTTAAAAGGGACCCACGCATTATTAAAATGATGACCGATGACGATTACTGGTTGGCCTGCCTACTTGATCCTCGCGATAAAGGCAAATTGCAAAATATTATGACACATGAGAACCTGGAACAAATATTAGCAACCAAACAATCAACTCTTGTTGACCGTTTGATTCAGGCATTCCCAGCACACAGCGCCGGTGGTGGTTCTCACACGAGCTGCAGGGGGCAGCAGACCAGAGGTGTTAGAGGTGCACAAATCAGAAGTGGCGTTGGACAGAGGGGTTTTCTGACCAGGTTGTGGAGTGATTTTGCTATGACCGCAGACAGGACAGGTACTGCAGCATCAATTCAAAGTGACAGGAGACAACATTTGTCCAGTATGGTTACTAACTATTTTTCATCCCTTATCGATGTTCTCCCTCAACCATCATTCCCATTTGATTACTGGGCATCCAAATTAGACACCTGGCCAGAATTGGCAGAATATGCATTGCAGGAGCTTGCTTGCCCAGCAGCTAGTGTGCTATCAGAAAGAGTATTCAGTGCTGCTGGTTCAATATTAACCGAAAAAAGGACTCGTCTGGCTACCCAAAATGTTGATGATCTAACCTTCATTAAAATGAACCACTCCTGGATTTCGAATTATTTTGCCCCACCTTTCCCGGCTGACACCTAGCTTTCCTATGAAAAGGTCTTGTTTGTGGACTGGTCTGACTGAGTTTTCCAATCTCGTAATTTGCAGCAGCTGTTTGTCCAGCATACAACATGTTTACACCCCCCTAAATGGGCAAACTCCCCCCACGGGGCCATGGTCTTGCCACTTGGCGCAAGCACCCGTGTGAGTGCCGTTTGTTTGAAGAGGTGGGTGTGCCCGCTTTTGGCCGATGGCACTGCCACTGGGTCCCTCATAGTACAATAAAGTGTCTCTGGCGGTGGTGGCGCGCAACCAACGTCAGACACACCGTTGTAACATGAGGGGCCCTGGGCCTGTACCGCCGGCCACAAGACAGCCCCCCCCAGCTCAAACAGTGCTCTACGATTTGCAAAATTATCTCTCACAGCTCCACCAATGTTTAGTCTATGCGCTGACATCCTTCAATGCCTGGCACTGACAATACCAATGTGTTGACATGTATGATGCTCCTTAAAATAGTCAGGGGCAGTGTCCTATATTTACACCAGTAAATACTTAACGCCAAATTACTAGGTCTGAAACTCAGCAGGGGAGCCTACCCCTGTACCTATGTATGCCACCCTTTTGTTTTTGGTTTTGTTGTATTGCGAAACTAAAAGAAAGAACCTGGCACTCAACTTAATGCTCATGAGATTTTAATGGTAGTAGCCAAAAAACGTTTCGGTCCTATATCTGGACCTTCATCAGTTACGTACTATGATGAAAAAGCGGGGATTCCGTGTCTGGACACAAGCACAGCACCTATCAGCGTTAATAAGTCCAGTCTGTGTGCCCAAACCTATCTGCGCAAATACCAGACGCAGACCATGCTTTGCCTTATATGACACTACAGTCATTCACTTTTTCATCATAGTACGTAACTGATGAAGGTCCAGATATAGGACCGAAACGTTTTTTGGCTACTACCATTAAAATCTCACGAGCATTAAGTTGAGTGCCAGGTTCTTTCTTTTAGTATCACATGGTGTGGGAACCTACCTGGGCACCACTAGTAGTAGTGCACACGGCTTTATCTTTGAAATTGTTGTATTGCGAGACATTAACATCTATTTATTTTTTGGGAGTACTAACTGTCAGACACTCCTTACAATCGGCCTCCGCTGACAACACCAATGCTGCCTGTGTACCCCTGCAAGATAATTCCAAGTGCATAGAGCCTACTTTTGTTATGTTAGGCCTACTAAGTCTGTCTGCGGTCCATAATAGAAATTGCCCTTCACTGACCACACCACTGCTGCCCTTGTACCCCTGGAACCTATTTTAAAGTGCCTACAGCCTACTTTTCTTATGTTAGGCCTACTAAGCCTGTCTGCGGTCCCTCCTTCCAATAGTCCTCCACTGACCAGACCAATGCTGGCCGTGTACCCCTGGAACCTATTTTAAAGTGACTACAGCCTACTTTTCTTATGTTAGGCCTACTAAGCCTGTCTGCGGTCCCTCCTTCCAGTAGTCCTCCACTGACCAGACCAATGCTGGCCGTGTACCCCTGGAACCTATTTTAAAGTTCCTACAGCCTACTTTTCTTATGTTAGGCCTACTAAGCCTGTCTGCGGTCCCTCCTTCCAATAGTCCTCCACTGACCAGACCAATGCTGGCCGTGTACCCCAGGAACCTATTTTAAAGTACCTACAGCCTACTTTTCTTATGTTAGGCCTACTAAGCCTGTCTGCGGTCCCTCCTTCCAATAGTCCTCCACTGACCAGACCAATGCTGGCCGTGTACCCCTGGAACCTATTTTAAAGTGCCTACAGCCTACTTTTCTTATGTTAGGCCTACTAAGCCTGTCTGCGGTCCCTCCTTCCAATAGTCCTCCACTGACCAGACCAATGCTGGTCGTGTACCCCTGGAACCTATTTTAAATTGCATAGAGCATCCTTTTTTTAACTGTAGGCGTACTAATTCTGTCTGCGGTCCATAATTGAAATTGTCCTTCACTGACCACACCACTGCTGCCCGTGTACCCCTGGAACCTATTTTAAAGTGCCTACAGCCTACTTTTCTTATGTTAGGCCTACAAAGCCTGTCTGCGGTCCCTCCTTCCAATAGTCCTCCACTGACCAGACCAATGCTGGCCGTGTACCCCTGGAACCTATTTTAAAGTGCCTACAGCCTACTTTTCTTATGTTAAGCCTACTAAGCCTGTCTGTGGTCTCTCCTTCTAATAGTCCTCCACTGACCAGACCAATGCTGGCCGTGTACCCCTGGAACCTATTTTAAATTGCATAGAGCATCCTTTTTTTAATTGTAGGCGTACTAAGTCTGTCTGCGGTCCATAATTGAAATTGTCCTCCACTGACCAGATCAATGCTGGCCGTGTACCCCTGGAACCTAGCTGAAAGTGCATAGAGCCTACTTTTTTTCTTTATTTTATATTTATAAAGCCCAGATGAACTACGCTGTACCACGGTTCGAGCTACCCAGTCGACACTTCTTTTGCAAGAAAAGCCATCCCAGCCCTCCACCAGCATGAAAAAGTCTGCATTGTCCATGCACTCAGGCAATCTAAGAGTAGAAAGGTGCACCTGACAACAGACGCATGGACCAGTAGGCATGTCCACGGAAGGTTACGTGTCCATTACGGCGCACTGGGTTAATGTGGTGGATGCATGGTCCACAGGGGACAGCCTACTAAGTCTGTCTGCAGTCCCTAATTCAAATTGTCCTCCGCTGACCACACCAATGCTGCCTGTGTAACCCTGTAACTTTTTTTTAAACTGCATTGAGCCAAATTTTTGGTTTAAGGCCTACTACCTGTGTCTGTCTGCGCCACTCAATACAGCTGTCCTCCTCTGAAAAAAGCTGAGCGTCAATTGTCTGGTTTTCAGCCTATAGGAATTTGAAAACTGTATTGGGGCTACTACTAGTTCGGTAGGGCCTACTAACGGTGTCTGCCGCTCCAAGGTGGTCTCCATATGCCTCTCCATAGCTTCAATCTTCATGCTCTCGTTAAGTAGTTGTTGAAACAACACTGCATTAGGCCTACAAGTTGGGTCTGGGTCGTAGAGACGGTGTCTGCCGCTCCAAGGTGTTCTCCAGGTTGCCTCTCCATAGCTTCAATCTTCATGCTCTCGTTAAGTAGTTGTTGAAACAGCACTGCATTAGGTCTACAAGTTGGGTCTGGGTCGTAGAGACAGTGTCTGCCGTTCCAAGGTGTTCTCCAAGTTGCCTCTCCATAGCTTCAATCTTCATGCTCTCGTTAAGTAGTTGTTGAAACAACACTGCATTAGGCCTACAAGTTGGGTCTGGGTCGTAGAGGTCCCTCCTTCCAATTGTCCTCCACTGAGCACACCAATGCAGACCGTGTACCCATGTAACCTTTTTTAAACCTGCGTCGAGCCAACTTTGTGGTGTAAGGCCTACTTGTAGTGTCTGGCTGCGCCACTCAATACAGCTGTCCTCTTTACAAAAAATGACCTGCAATTATCTGGTTTTCAGCCTATCGGAATTTTAAAACTGCAGCGGGCCTACTAATTTGGTTGGGGCCTACTAACAGTGTCTGCCACTCCAAGGTGTTCTCCTGGTTGCCTTTCCTGAGCTTGTATCTTCAGGCTCTTGTTAAATAGTTGTTAAATGGAACAACTGCATTTGGCCTACTAGTTGGGTTGGGGCCTAATAACAGTGTCTGCCGCTCCTTGCTGTTCTCCTGGTTTCCTGTCCTGAACTTCCATTTTCAGGCTCTCGTTAAGTTGTTGTTAATGTTAGACTGCATTTGGCCTACTAGTTGGGTTGGGGCCTACTATCGGTGTCTGCCGCTCCTTGCTGTTCTCCTCCACTGAACAAAGCTGTGCCGCCTGTTTACTACTGTTGCCAATTTTGAACTGCATTTAGACTACTTACTGATTTGTGGGACTACTTACTGTGACATTATGGGAACATGATGCACTAATCATATGCATGAGACCTTTCACCCAGATCACACTATAGGTGTGTGCCCTTCTTGTCAGTGTACTGGTTGATTCCCTCTCTTCCCCACATGTTGGGATTATTTTATACCATTATTTATTGTATTTTTTTGGTTATCTTTGTTTGGTACAGTCATGGCCAAAAGTTTTGAGAATTACACCAAAATTATATTTTCACATAATCTGCTGCCCTCTGGTTTTTATTAGTGTTTGTCTGATGTTTATATCACATACAGAAATATAATTGCAATCATATTATGAGTACGAATAGGTTATATTGACAGCTAGAATGAGTTAATGCAGCAAGTCAATATTTGCAGTGTTGACCCTTCTTCTTCAAGACCTCTGCAATTCTCCCTGGCATGCTCTCAATCAACTTCTGGACCAAATCCTGACTGATAGCAGTCCATTCTTGCATAATCAATGCTTGCATTTTGCCAGAATTTGTTGGTTTTTGTTTGTCCACCCGTCTCTTGATGATTGACCACAAGTTCTCAATGGGATTAAGATCTGGAGAGTTTCCAGGCCATGGACCCAAAATCTCTATGTTTTGTTCCATGAGCCATTTAGTTATCACCTTTGCTTTATGGCAAGGTGCTCCATCATGCTGGAAAAGGCATTGTTGGGCGCCAAACTGCTCTTGGACGGTTGGGAGAAGTTGCTCTTGGAGGACATTCTGGTACCATTTTTTATTCATGGCTGTGTTTTTAGGCAAGACTGTGAGTGAGCCGATTCCCTTGGCTGAGAAGCAACCCCACACATGAATGGTTTCAGGATGCTTTACAGTTGGCATGAGACAAGACTGGTGGTATCGCTCACTTCTTCTTCTCCGAATAAGCTGTTTTCCAGATGTCCCAAACAATCGAAAAGGGGATTCATCAGAGAAAATGACTTTGCCCCAGTCCTCAGCAGTCCACTCCCTGTACCTTTTGCAGAATATCAGTCGGTCCCTGAAGTTTTTTCTGTAGAGAAGTGGCTTCTTTGCTGCCCTCCTTGAAACCAGGCCTTGCTCAAAGAGTCTCCGCCTCACAGTGCGTGCAGAAGCACTCACACCAGCCTGCTGCCATTCCTGAGCAAGCTCGGCACTGCTGGTAGTCCGATCCCGCAGCTGAAACAGTTTTAAGATACGGTCCTGGCGCTTGCTGGTCTTTCTTGAGCGCCCTGGAGCCTTTTTGACAACAATGGAAGCTCTCTCCTTGAAGTTCTTGATGATGCGATAGATTGTTGACTGAGGTGCAATCTTTGTAGCTGCGATACTCTTCCCTGTTAGGTCATTTTTGTGCAGTGCAATGATGGCTGCATGTGTTTCTTTAGAAACCATGGTTAACTGAAGAGAAACAATGATACCAAGCACCAGCCTCCTTTTAAAGTGTCCAGTGATGTCATTCTTACTTAATCATGACTGATTGATCGTCAGCCCTGTCCTCATCAACACCCACACCTGTGTTAATGGATCAATCACTAAAACGATGTTAGCTGCTCCTTT